>NC_051159.1:175764224-175841724 GCF_013339745.2 Dermacentor silvarum | reverse complement strand
TAGCCTTCTTGACTTTGGCAACACTGTCTCAGAATTGGTGAAACAAGGTAACGGTGCCTCATGCTTATTGCTTCACTTGCATGGCAGACTTGAAAGAGCTAGCTCATCCTCTGCGAAACGTCATATGAATTCCAAACAAGGTAAATAGGAATCAACGCAACCAACGTTTCGACAGTTATTTCGCTGGTGCCTAAGCAAGAGAAGTCTCCTTGCTGAAAATTAAAAATAGCCCCACTGTGAAAAGAAAACTTGTTATTCAAATAATACCCGCTCTACTGCAGCCTACAGAAGTCAGAAAGTAGCGTTTATAATGAGTGTACGGGCCACACTATTATAATAACGGCTTGACACGCAACTTGGCCTTGCGATTCCCAACGCCTAGAGGGCAGGAGTGCAAGTATGAGTATTACGAGCTACCTCTTTAACCTTTTCATCTCTCCTTTCAGTTTACAGCACTTGACATTTCAATTTAGTTATCGTCTGTTGTTGCGCGCTTTTATCTGCGAAAAGCAGCAATATCAACTAAACATCCAGTCCCTCCGATGTCAGTCTCATTACATTATAAATCCTCTGGGGCTGTGCGACGTGCGCGAGATTTGAGTTTCCTTTTAGTTCTGCCTCCCCAGGCTTCCACCGAAGACAGACAAAAAGAGCGCATCTATTTCTTCCACCGGCCAGCGATGGTAACTGATACAACCGCAACTGATGTAGGACGTCTTTTACTTCTGTCATTTCGCGATGCGCATCGATATACCTATGACAGACGCAACCCGACTGTTCGTTTGAGCATGTTTGCCCACGACAGACTCGCGTCATGGCTTACCAACACGCTATCATGTTTTACGTGCCATCCATAGAGTGCACCGGCGGTGTGATATACGAGTCTGGTTTTCTGCGTTGCCTCCCGAGCGCCACTAGTCGCCTCGAATGCTATGCTTCTTGAGGATCCATGCCACTCCGATTTGCCCAATGTTTTCTGCCTACTTCATTCGCTGTGCAAGCAGGCGTCGCTTGATATCAAGCCTCCGTTCATACGTCCCCATATCTCCTGGCACCTTCTCCAGTTTCCTTATGCTTTCCTCGACACGTCGTAACCGAAAGAGCGCGTGGATAAGGCGGAACAGCAGGAACATGGATGAGGTGAGTGGTCTGACTTTGGTTTTACCTTCGCGATCGAAACAGCACCGGTGGCAAGCGAAAGTAATTCATGGCAGGCGCTCCACTGCTTTCTTTTTTTCGAGATTACATTGGCGGTACCTTACTTTTGAGTGCAACGGAGTCGCTTTAGGCAGTTCAGGGAAAAAGCATGTGGCAAAAACCAATAGTCTGGTATTTGGGGCCAAATTTCTGCAGTTTCAGGTTAATTCTATATTTCTATCTTAAACATATGAATTTAATAGGAGCATTAGCAACGAACAAGTCGTGCGTTGAATGGTTCTGAAGTAACGGAGTGACTTCGACTTCGAACTTCGCAGCTTTGATTGCCTTCACATAAGCTTATAGGGGTAAATAGTTCCTGCTCATATTTAGGTGCATGCGCGGCGATTTTTACCGATCGCCGGTGGTGGTGCTGATGCTCTAGGCAACACTTGCGGAAGTTCTCTAGGAAAAAATAAAGTAAAAGTGAGTGTAAACGTCGCTCATAGGCATATAGTATGCAAATGTATTAGGCACAGCGTTGCACTACCACCTTAAGGCGAATTCTCGGGCATTAAAAATGCACTGGTTTAAGTAGATTTCTAATTGGCTCGCCACAGCAGGTAATCGTAAGCAGCCCCATAAAATCTCCAAGAAATCCCCGTAAGCAGCCCAATAAATTAGTACCTATAGCTTACCCCCGCATCACGTAGACGTCAGATTTGCAACGTTAACTGCTGTGACGTGCTGTACTTGCCTTCACATTCAGGTATGACTACCTTTGGATGATAAAGTTCGTCATAATCGATATCTAAATTTCAGCAGGAACTTCGGTGCTTCAAGCACATTCAGCGTTGATTGTTCACGTACATCCTATGGGTATACTGCCAGCAGTATGACGTACTTTCGACGAAAGAGATAGTAGGATGTAATATATAGCACGATGTATACTGTCGCTTTGGAGCAGTTTTTCTTCATTCGCATGTATGCAATATTATAAAAATTCCACAATAGAAGGCGCGTGTACCTTAATGTTAATTTTTTGCCTTCTCTTGCACCGACGGTGCCTACTCCAGGCTATTGCCTTCTCCTGATATTCAGTAGCGAATATTATAATCTATGTACTAAGAGAAAAAAGCTCTTTTCTTGGCATCACGAGAAGAAAATATAAAAAAAGTAAACAGAATACACACCAGTCTCTTTGGGTAACTCGAGCTCCCCTTCTCGTTTAACTCGTGTCCCCTGATTCACGACTGTATTTCAAAGTCGCTACAGTTTCACTTTCGGAACCAAGAGTCAGAGTATCGTTCGGATGTTTGAAGTTAATATGAATTCCTAAGAACCTTCCGGGGGTCTCTTAAGTAAACGCTTGGTTGCAATAGAAATGCAACGTAAACCTGAGGTTCACTTAGGCATAATCTATTTCAACGAACTTGCACAGAGACTTAAAAGCAGCTACACGTTGTCAGTGCTGTGTTTTCGTACGTATAAGTGCTGTATACTTCGTCTTAAACTATATAAAATAACGTTTGCGCCACACTATACGTTTCAAGAAGCAGTTCCTTTCTAAGTGAAGCTTTTATATATATATCAGTCTAGACGGACTAAGTGCTCCACTTTAACGTCTCTTTCAGAATGACTTAGTCTTCGCTGATATTTATGGACATTTGTATATATATACATATATATAAAGGTCCGTCTAGACTGCTTAATATTCCTTCAAAACAGTATTTGCGATAATTTGATGAAAATAGCTGGATTAATAGAAGGAAATATTAACGTCACCGTTTCGTGTCCTGCATTTCGCCCCAGAACTATAGCGCCGTACGTCAGTGTGACATCGAGACTTTCAAAACATTTTTTTTACTTCGGTCACTGTGTCTCACTAAAATCTCTTGCTGAAAAGAACTTGCCAAGTTCAGTTTTTGCCTGTTTTGGAACACAATGTAGTCCATCTTTACAGACAAAAAATTTACTTGGCCCAAGCAGATGCCGTACAAATCTATGGCGTCACAGTGAGCTGTTTCGGAAGCTTCAAGGTGGCGTCGTTACCCATCTTTCGCATGGCTTCTTTTCTGGCTATCAAGCCTCGATCTTCTCACAAGAACTTTTTTTCATAATGTAGAAAGTGAATTTGCCCATACAGCAGTTCATATAGTTATTCTTGCTAGTGTCCCTTTAAAAAGGGGCGGATGTGCTTGAGGAGTCTCTGAAATACAGGTAAGAGATTGTTTTGTAGGTGCAATTATTCACGATGGCAAGCACCAGAAATTGTGTAGTGAGAACTGTTTGAATGTTGAGTAACTTAGCGACTTATTTTAACTCATGTAACAATATTTGCAACTACATTGCCGTCCGGTTCTCGTCCATACCTGTAAAAATAACACTGCATTGCCACCAACGCGTGGTTGATGTACTGTGAATTTATTATTTATTTCTTTATTTTGATTTTATTAATAGTGTAAGCCTTAGTTATTAGAATGTTCAATAACTAATGAGTTATAAGATGAGGCGAAATAAATGCATTGTCGTAATTACTCAGGTGGTACGTAGAGATCTGCGCTGTAAAAATTACGCCGTTGTTCTAACTGGATTTTTTCATGGCAGCATGGGCTGCCAACTATTTCCATAAAAAATGCAGACGTCCGTAATTCTTTCTACTGCACTGAAATAACACGCTGTCGTATTTAGAGCAATTTCCCGTAAAAATGCAGACGTCTGTAGTTTTATTTCATGGCACCGCGAAAAATACGCCGTCGAGGGAATTAGTTGCAGTTTATACAGCGAAGTTTGAGTTTACGATGAGATGTTCAGAATTCGAAGTTCTCTTCAGATAATTTTCAAAGCATATATAGATTTCTGACGTAACCACTTTACCATTATTTTACGAACTCAATCAGATATTTTCAAGTCTAAAAATAGCTGTATTCGTGAACGTCACCTCTGTGAATGCGAAAAATATGACACGACAATGCAGCATAAGCCGCAATTTTGCGAGAGTAGGAATCTCAACTGCAATATATTTATGTATAACTGCTCTCGTTAGAAATGACGAGCATATCTAACAAGTGTGCCTACCTGACGCACGCACGTTCTCATGATGTCCACCGAAGCGACATGATCGATAAATATAAGAATTCGCGGTTGCTCGCCCCACGTTACACACAGCAGTACATGAATGCGAAGAAAGCTGACATAGATTCAGTCAACGCTCATAGCAGCTCAACACAACTAATCACACATACAAAAAATCGCAACTCTGCGTGCACAAACATTAACACAGCATGAGTCAGATAAAGCCCCTCGACGCTAACGATGTCAACGAGTCACGCAACCTAACCGCCCAGTTCGGCGGCACGTGTGGAGTAATCTACATATGCAACGTATTGCTTTAGACTTCGCAAGCGCCAAGGTCTTTTTTTTTTTAAGTAAGCGGAACTGTGATAACACTCCAACTCAAAGCGTACTCACCGAACTGTAGCTACTCGACAGACTTAAAGCACACTATCCTAGGCCCAGTAAATTTCTGAAACAATAGAACTGTGTTGCCGCGACAACTTGCACGCTCGGTCACTCACTCTTTCAGCCAACAGCAGATAGCGCGGACTGCTTCCCGCATCCGCTGTGTTCATACAGAGAAGCCTATATATGGAGGCTCATCCGGGTAGGTGGCGAAAGAACTGTGAATGTGCGTTGTGCGATCTATCACAATTGTTGCTTCAGGCATTGCCATCTCACCTATTTGCTTTGTCTTTTCTTTCACTTTATTCAGTCAGTGGCTTCATAAACGGAATCTCTCCATTTTCTATCAGTAAAATTATAGCGTCGTAACTTTTACCGCAGAAAATGCGTAAAGAGAATGTGCCCCTTTTACAGCGTGGAGGCATATAAGTTATTCGCGAGAAACGAACCTGATACGTTGGTAACTGTCACACAAGATCAAAGCTGAATAAAATAGTTTCAGAAGAGTGAAATCGACGACGAATTCAAAAGTTCAGCCATTGGTGAAACGTCTATGCTATAAGGAACGTTGGTGCAATCTGTTCTGGTGAAACACGGTATTGAGCAATGTGCATGGCGTCCAACTCCCACAGTTTGTTTGCATTCCATAAGTCAACATCATGCAAGTTCAAGAGGTGGGCAGTGCTCAACGCTTATAGCTCCGGGGGGACGGAGGCCACCATCAACACTGCTTCTATATTGAGACATCGCGTCTGTTAGATATCTTTGAATTTTGTGCACTTATTCTCTTGTATGTCAATTTGTCTCCGTGGGAGCCCGTTTGACGTCAAAGCACGTCGCGCACGCTATTTATGGATGCTCATGCTATCCAGTTCTCGCAACTGCTGTTCACGAAAGGAAAGTGCGGTTTCGGCGAATTATCATTCTGCCTCACAACCACTTTCGAACCAACTTTGAATTGAAACCATGTCGACAGGTTTTTCGTATCACGCGAGTATAAATATCATAGATAATAAAAAAATAGAGTTGCTTTGAAATAAATACAGGGGCGTCCATATCGCGCTTGAAATCTGAAAACAAGATATTGTGCTTACCGCTGCTTTGTTCTTGCTGAAAGTTCGCAGGAAGATCGCTTTTAAGGTGGACGTCGTAAAATCTAACACTTGGCACAGTTACTTGCAAAGTTGCTGTCGTTTATGGGGATGCACGCTGCTGCCTAAGATTATCGCGTACCCGCCGTGGTTGCTTAGTGGCTATGGTGCCAGGCTGCTGAGCACGAGGTTGCGGGATCGAATCCCGGCCACGGCGGACCGCATTTTTGCGGGGACAAAATGCGAAAACACCCGTGTATCTATAGATTTAGGTAAACGTTAAGGAACTCCAGGTAGTCCAAATTATTCCGGAGTCCCCCACTACGGCGTGCCTCATAATCAGATCCGGGTTTTTGCGTGTAAAACACCATATAAAAAAAAAAAGATTACCGCGTGTTCCGCAGGAGCGAGAAACAGTCACATACACACGTACGCACGCGGGCTCCTAACAATAGCATAACTAGTTTCTACAGTTAGGTGCAAGCACCTCATAAAGAAGCAAGGACATTTTGATTCGTAGATTCTATCAGAGAGAGAGAGAGAACGGGCAAATTTATAGCATTTCATTAACCACTTTCCGAAAGCTTCACTTCCCATAGATTGCATACTGTGGGTTGGATTTGCATAATGTCTTTGTTCTACAAAAAATTCAGAGACAGACTTCATAATATGGTTACAGCCTAGCATAAGCACCGGTCACATTTCACGCTTTCAAGTTTACTTTTTTGTCGGTGCATCGCTTGTCGTTTGCTGTTGATGCGGCTACCTCTACGCAAGGTAGTGTTGCAGGTAGGAAGGTAGGGTGCTGACGTAAGGTTCCACGGAATGCATAGAACGTCCTAACTCCACTCGCGTTAACCTTGCTTCTTGCTTTTGATTTGGTATTCATCACTCTGGAGACCTGGATGGCGCATTTCACCAATGGCGCGTTTCAAGAGTGATCGGCACTAACATCTATCAACTCTCTAAGAATCCCTTTATGTCGATCAAGGTTGCGATTTGGGTTGGTTGTTATGTCATCACGAGACCATCAATGTAGCGCAACTGCAGTGTCTAGAATATAGCGCCACCAGCGCCTATACACAGACGAAGAACAAGACAGACACAGACACAGGGACGTCTGTATGTCCTGCTCTTCCTTTATGTCTAGGTATACTAGTTGCTCCTCGTGATGACCCCTCGTAGTTCGAAGAGCTTAGCTTCAGAAAGCCTTGGTTTAGACCACTGGTTTCTGTCAGGAAGAAAAGAAAAGGAACTGTAGAAATGCAGCCAGTACTGCAATTAGATGCGAAATTCATACGTTTTGCTACATTTTTTAAAATAAGGTTACCTTTTTTCTGGCTCTCTAAATCTGACCTCCTGTGGACTACGCGGTGACGCGTACTTGATTCACCTGCTTTAGGAATGAACTGTATGAGTTACCTGCCATCTTTCATTGATTAGCTATAAAACGACTAGTATAACTTAATTCTGACACGAAATCAACTATAATGCATTGATTTCTTGCTTTCTTTCTAGCTCAAAAGAGGCGTAATGCTAGCTGAAGGGTGCAACGTGCACAAATATTCGATCCCTGGGTGATGCCGTAGGAGGAGGCAGGTGGAAACCTCGTGTTGTGTTTGCTCGGGAACCACTCGTGCTAGGTGGCCGGTGCTGAAATGAATGGTATCGTCGTGACTGCCGTGATTGCGTACAGTTTGGTGGCCGCTGCAGCTCAAGAGAGGATTGATGGAATTGGGCCTTTCCGCGTCTACTTTATATTCCTTGTTCACTCTGCATTATTGTTGCTCTGTGGATCGTAATGCTGGCTTCATCGATGTGTCGTCTAATCAGCCGGCCATTCGGATGGAAGGTTTCATGAGAGTGTTTCTTTTTTGTGCTGGTATTGCGCGTAGTGTAGAGTTTCACTGACGGATGTGTTTTGCTGCTGCATATAAGGTAGTGAGGACAAGATAATGAATATGGACCTGTTGCTATGAGGCTGTGGCATGGTAACAGTGTTGGCAGGAACTGCAGCATGGACTTACACTACATATACCAGGACTTGCCTCAGATCATGGCTTTGAACGCAGTCCTCATTTTTAACCGCTGTAGCTAGTGAGAGTTGGCTGAAGCAGTGGCCAAAAAAGAAATGAATATTGCTAACTAGTGAAGCGCACATGCGGAGAAAATTGTTCAGGTAGCTGTTTCGAAATGCCAACCAAAAACGCGGCGATATTTCGTGGTCTCAAGTACGCTGCGGATTTCACCATCGGCTTGTCGGAAACACGAACTACAACTTCTAGGCAAAATACCCCCATTTGCGAAATTCATCTGCCTCTAAAGTGTGAACAACGTGGTTGTAACATGACTGGCACTTGGTGATTTTGCAACATCACTAATCAACATCCATGCGAGGGTGTTTCAATTCTCACTGAAGTTTCATATATTCAACTGCATGGCTGGCTATTCCTGCGCAGAAAGGTCGTCTTACTGAAAAAAAGTCATATTAATTTCTTTATAGTTAAAATAGCGATTAAGGCGAGTTGGTGTAAGTTCATGGCGTGATTGCAGCGCCCAGAATCGAAATGCGGAATGACATACGTGAGGTTAGCGGGAAGACCAAACGAAAACGCTGACTACCAACTGAATTTTATTGGTCGAAGAACTCACAAATATAACTATGTGTGTCTATGTGAAAAATGTGGCGACACGGGCTTAAGTCAATACCATATTGTTTTACTTGACAAGAAATTATCTCCTGCGAACATATATAATTTCTGCTTTATTTTTTTGGACGGTTAAAATTTTTTGCCTTTCATGTGTTCTTTTCATGGGCTCCTGTCCGACACCTAGGCAGGGGTATTCGCCCAAATCCCCGAATAACTCGCCGGATTATAAATAAAGTTAACATTCATTCATTCATTCATTCATTCATTCATTCATTCATTCATTCATTCATTCATTCATTCATTCATTCATTCATTCATGTGTTCTTGTAATATTGCTACTGGTTCTTATATGTATGTGCCGATATTGACATGTCTCTGATACCGTGTTTGATAACCGCCTCATCTTCTCTCTGTGTGTGTATATATGTTATTTGACCAATAAAATTCAGTTGGTAGTCAGCACTTGTGTTCGTTCTTCTTTCCGCTACCTTACATTTGTCTTTACGCACTTTGGTTTTTTCTTTACACAGTTACCAAAAGAGAGAAGAAACACACTCCAGATAATATATTGAGAAATCTTTCTGCGGATGTGCCCTTTATTCTGCCACCTTCAAACGTTCACAATTTATTTATGAAACCAATGGGAAGACATCTACAAAACCAGTTTACTTGGAAAACTGTTGTGGGTAGCCCAAATGACATAAATTTAAAAGCTTTGAATCAGTGGAACAATTGAGCCACGGAAGCGCATTATTTCTAACCTTCTTATGTGTTGTGTCGTGCTCCACTTGTTCAGGCTTTTTTTTTTTTTGGACACCAGAGGTACGCTGGCAATGGTTGCCTCGAGTTCGATGACTATCGATGTGTTGAAATTGTATCAAGTCGCATAATGTCAGACTGTTCTTCTAGAGTGTTCTATTAGTGTATACTAAACAGAACGATTGAGTTGCGTGATTCGATGCTGCCTACGTCTTACGGGTGTTTTTGAAGTTTGCTTGCAGTATCACATAATCGCTGTTATTGTGCGAGCCTTCACGCTATTAATCCCCTTTTGTGGTAGGGGGAGCGAATATTTTACTGTTTGTCTGCGCCCGTGTCTTTGTCTTTGCCTCTTCATGTACCACAGGATTGCAGGTTTGTTGTCAAGCTGTATCACATGCGCAATTCCTTAGAATCAGAATGTCTTTTTCAGGATGTTTTATTATTGCACTAAATACTGGCGCATCAAGCAAATTCGTTGTTCAGATTTGGGTAAAATAACGTCATATTCATTGTCAAAGAACATCTATATTTAGCTCAAAGCATAAGGTATTGCTATTAAGTTTAACAGTTGTAGGAGCCAAACATAAACATAATAAGATAATGATGATAAATTAGATAATAAAGATGATAAAAACAACGCAGAACGGACACAAGATTGGGACACTAGATTTTGAAAGAACCCAATGACATCAGTGCACCGGATATGAAAAAAAAAAATTGCTGTCACAGACGGCCTTTTAAAGGAGCAGGGAAGAAAAGTAACAAAAATCTAATGGAAAATTTTCGAGCACTCATTAAAAAAGGTGGCCACCGCAGTCGCAAAGGCCGGCTGTTTTCTTCGCTTGAGTGGAGGTTTTATTTCGAATTGTGAAATGATTGCAAATTTCGTCCGCGACAATCCTGAACACCTGGTAACATCGTTGAATTTATGATAACAGCAACACTTCATCAGCAGCAAAATTTTAATACTAAGCCTAACTACACCGCTAAGGAACGGTGAACGAGATAATAAACGAAAGGGATAGAAATGGGAAGAAAATAAGAGGATTCAGTATTTTCGGTGCCATTTGAACGCTGCAGTGACACATTCGCGCGCTGCGCCTACGGCCAGAAAATACAGTTGCCGAATGGGCGCGTAACACTGCTTAGTGCAAGATAGCTTCATCTGCTCGTTCTGCTCATGAAGACGGCGCGCAGGAACGAATCCCGCTGTCAAAAACAAAATTCAGCAGCGAAACTTCGAGAGCTTGCAAATGATGCCACACAATCGTTGCGGAACACACGTATAGCTTCCAGCTCACACGTATACATCGACTTTAGCGCTGTCTTCGACTTTGTCCCCCACCTGGACTATTCCGACCCGAGACAACAGTACTTTGTCGACCGTGGCTTGTCGTTGTTTTGACCAAATCCTTTGCTTTCCGCATCAAAAGGGAATATAGTGCTGTGTGTGACCACTGCGGCAGCGAGGAAACTATAGAACCCATTGTTTGCCGTTGTCCCCGATACAGCGCACACAGGCATTCACTCGCGACCGCGATGGCTCGTCTTGACGACCGGCCGCTCTCGGAGCTGACAGTCCCGGAACGCTGGCCTATACATTCGTGACTCCACAAGTCGGTGAAGGAACTCTTGAAGTTTTTGCGTTCGAGTGACCTATTAGAGAGAATATATAGTTATCACGGACGTTCCCCACCTCCTTTATTTTTTGTGCCTTTGCTTTATCTCTCTGCTATTTTTTACAGCAAAGCTACATATGGTTACGCGAAACCAAAATCCGTCCGTCCGATGTGCTCAGAAACTATCATAATCAGCAATGGCTCGAGCGTCATCGTCTTCTTCCACAGCTAGTTCGTTGGCGACGCAACCGCGCGAACGCGCTCGTGCCACTGCTCCCGCGTTCTCGTCGTCGTCTTCTTCCACAGCTGGCTCCGTTCCCGCTCATCATTCCAGCGTAGAATTTCACTTCTCTTCTGTCGTCGCAATGGGAAGTCGCGTTTACGGGGCTATAAGCAATTCATTGTCTTACGTGACGGACAAATGTAATTTTGAAGCAATTTAATTTTATTGAATCGGAAAGTGGCAATGCGACAACGGCGGACTGCGGGCATACCGTTAGTGACGTCGTTCTCTCCATCGCAGCCGAACGTGTGTGTAACCTTATTAAGAAACACAAAGACATAACCAATAATTGAGAAAGACTTGAATGTACCGTCGGAATTAACCCAGTGATAAACACCGGGGCCACACGTGTCAGCTTCGCTGGTTAACCATCTGTACGGAGTGCTTGGGCGGTGATTTTTTTTGTCGTCTTTCATTTACCCTTATTCTTCACCGAGTGCAGGGTAGCAAACCGGAAGAGACCTCCTTGCTTTTACCACCCCGTTTCTCTCTCTCTCTCTCTCTCTCTCTCTCTCTATATATATATATATATATATATATATATATATATATCTTAGTGCAAGATAGAAAGGCTTTCCAAGGCACTCGACTTCTGCCAATGGTCGTCAATCTCATCCGATTATGTGGATGCTGTGGAAAAAGACACCAGAAAAGAATTCGGCTCTTGTGCGCGCTACTCCAATTGCAGATTATTCTTCACACAATATCAGACGAATATCGAACCTAACCCCATTTGCTGAGCGGGCGCGACAACTACAACAACTATCTCGATCTTGTAGGCCTGCTTTTCATGTCGTCGTGTCAGAATAGAGGTAAAGCTTTCGAAAGCTAGGAACGAGGTTCGACCGTTGGCACGGACGTCATCCACAACGCGCTAAACTTTGGGACGCGAAACATTGCTCTCCGTTCTGTCGCTGCCTGAAAAGACCCCTTCCATGCTCGAAGAAGTGGAAATTCGATCTATCTTTTCCCGACCAATTGAACCGCCTTGGTCAAGAAGCAGCAAGCACTGAACGCTTCGCACGTCGTGTCAAACGAAAAAAAAAAAAAAAAAGCATGGTATATTGCTCGCGCGTGCATATCACAAAAAAAAAAGATTGTCGAGTTTTCTTCTCTGTAGTCATTGTGCGCAAGCGCACGCGGTGCTTTCCAGGCGAGCCGGCGTCCAGGAACAGCGAACATTTCACAAGTTTTCATCTACTCATCGCAGGAGCTTCCATTCTTCGCATACCGGCCAAGTTTTAATGATGTGGCACGAAGCAAGGAAGCTATACTAGCGACGTATTGCTGTTCATCCTCCGCAGGCTTTTATTTTATAAACCTGATTTCCCGTGTCCTCGAAAACTAGGTTTAATTTATAGATTGCACTGAGGTGTAATGCTTTTTATTTCGCCGGAGAGCCAAGACGCAGTAAGGGTGGATTATCCCGGCTCTCATGTATAGCTTTACGCGTCGGTGTACTCCTTTGAAAGATGGTCTAAAGAGTGAGCACTGAGAAAAAGAGAAATCTCAAACGTAAGTAGTTTTCAATTTGCGTAAGAAAGGGCTTAAAAAGCAATTTAGATTATAGGGCGAGACACAGAGGACTGATTGCGTTTCCTTATTGTTTGCTATATATGTTATTCCTTGTGTGGAGCTTGCCGGAGTGTGGCCCACTGCTTCGGCTATGGGCCTGAAGATAGCGACAATGACCCTTATTTTTTCTTTTTGCTTAGCACTTAGCACATATTTGATGCAGCAGAAGGGCACGCGTGCTTTCGAATTTGCGATAGGGAAAATAGTGCTCTGCTCTCTCTTCTATTTCTTCTCTGTTTATTGCCCCTTCATCCTCTCCCCTCCGTGCAGGGTAGCAAACTGGACGTGCGTATGGGCAACCTCCCTGCCTTTTCTTGGTACATTCTCTCAGAAGTTGACAAAATTTGCTATCCCTCTTTTCTTTGTTGACGCACTTCGATTACACGGGCATTGAGTAGACTCAGCATCTAAGTCAGGGCTTGTGGAATATGACCATAACTTTTTCAATACTTCATCTTCCATCTAATTAGAAAGTTTTGAGAATTAAATTAAGAGGAGATTCTGACGTTTTACGTGCCAAAACCAAGATATGATTATGGAAACGCCGTAGTTTTCCGGACAATTCAGAACACCTGGCGCTGCTTAGTGTGAACCCAATGCACGGTGCACGGGTGCTTTTGCATTTCGCCCCCATGGAAATGCGACCGCCGTGGCCGGGATACATATATTTTTTGAGAATAAGCAGGTGCCGTCGCTTACTCGTCTTTAAAAGCTGCTACAATGAAAATATTCTTCAAATGCAAAAAGTAACAAGGTTTCACGGGGAGAAATTAAAACGAAATATATTTTGAGGGCTTCCATGCTCCCGGCACGGCTGCCTGCAGAGGCTTCAAGTTGTTGCGGCGTGGCTGCCCTGTTGGTGACAGTGGCAGCACCTGCTTTTTGGGCAAGGCGCGACCAGTACGCACTTCTTCGGTGCTGTGCTACAAAGAAGTTAGGCTTACATTCAATACATGAATAAACCCATCACGACTTCTAAAAAGAGCTCCAAAAAGCACTTGAGTGACGAAGAACATGTAGATTGAATCCAGCACGTTATAGTTAGGGTCGGAAGAA
The DNA here is from genome assembly GCF_013339745.2 of Dermacentor silvarum. NCBI lineage: Eukaryota > Metazoa > Arthropoda > Arachnida > Ixodida > Ixodidae > Dermacentor > Dermacentor silvarum. The sequence goes on along the minus strand of NC_051159.1, from coordinate 175,828,088 downwards.
TTCCATGTCACCCGTGTATGCACATTTATTGTAAGGCTTTATTTATAGCACCAGGTCGCGGGATCGAATCCCGGCCACGGCGGCCGCATTTCGATGGGGAACAAAATGTGAAAACACCCATGTACTTAGACTTAGGTGCACGTTAAAGAACCCCAGGTGGTCCAAATTTCCGGAGTCCCCCACTACGGCGTGCCTCATAATCAGATGGTGGTTTTGGCACGTAAAACCCCATAATTAATCATTTATAGCACCGTCATTATATCATTCCTTTAGTCACCATCAGGAACGAATCTTGCTAGAAATTTCTTATGGCTAGACAATTATTTTTGACGCATGCACACATATCTCAATGACTTGAGCCATGTGATTACATTTCACGGCAGCTGACAATGCGCCAATGGCTTATTTCGTTTCCTAGAAGTCTGTATTTTTCATCACTGTCACTACAGCATACCAATATGTCGCGTTGTTGTCATGGAATCGAGAGCAAATTCAACGCGTACTAGGGCCCAACAAAGATTTAGTTACGCAATGGACTTGCTTCAATCGATGGGCTGAAGTGCTAAAGCATCAACACAGAACCTCGCCAAGAAGTTTTTGATTTTGCATGTTAATGGAGGGTACTTGTACAGGAAAATAATATTCCTCTTACTTTTTCTTCAGCGTTAGCACAGGTTGCAAGCACGGCACACCTTTTCTGTGCCTGTCCTAGATGCGCGAAAGCTGCCTGAAGCATTGTGAAGTGCGACCACTCCTAAAGTGAAGTCAGTTATTGGACGCGTCTAGTGTTGAACAATGTGGTCTGTTTACCTTGCCAACTGCACTGAACTAAATTGCGTAATAGTTAACCTTTGTGTTTTTCTGAGCGCGAGGTGACGTTTGCAACAAAACGTTTTGTTTCAGTTACGTGCTTGTCAATTGGGCAATACAGTGAAGATAGTTGAGTTGGCGCCCTACTTCTTTCTGGGGTTTTACGTGCCAAAACCAGTTCTGATTATGAGGCACGCCGTAGTGGAGGGCTCCGGATTAATTTTGACCACCTGGGGTTCTTTAACGTGCACTACAACGCAAGCACACGGGCGTTTTGCATTTCGCCTCCATCGAAATGCGGCCGCCGCGGCCGGGATTCGATCCCGCGATCTCGTGCTCAGCAGCGCAACGCCTTAGCTGACTGAGCCACCGCGGCGGGTAGTTGGCGCCCTAGTCATGCGTAAAGTTAAAGCGTAATTCAAGTTCACAGGCTGTTGGTCAAAACCGACATAACGTAACTTGAATTACGCTTTAACTTTACACATGACAGTTGGTGCCCTAGTCATGCGTAAAGTTAAAGCGTAATTCAAGTTACGTTATATCGGTTTTGACCAACAGCCTGTGAGCTCCTGACGTATGACACAACTTTGCCCCCTTTGTGAACTACGGAGACTTGACAAAGCCTCTTAACGTTTTCTTGTTAAGTGTATGAAAAGACGTGTAAAAATGTTATTTAGATTCATAACAAAGTCACATGAAGATCCTAGCATGGAGGATACCTGTATACACAGTGGTGCGAATGAAGTGGCAGAATTCCATCTCACTCACATGGCCAGAAATGTACTTGAAAAGAAACGTTTTTCGGGGAATAACGAAATGAAATTAAGAATTTTATTGTTCAAGTTTGTGCTCTCTTAGCACAAATATTCTGCTGTTAAATTACTAACACAGGCTCGCGCTCTTATGAACGCTTTAGTTCATCATATTCCCGCCGTAATTCAGTTGGAAACACCTTGACTTGGCCTGCCTTTTTTTCAGTTCTCTCGTTACGCCATGGAGTGCATTACTCGGTGCTTCATCGTTATTGCTGGCCAGATAGCTTTTTAGAAATTAATCTTGCTCGTGATAGTTTGCATATCCAAAGCTTGGAGGGAAACAGCGGTTTACGTGTAGGTCCCGACAGCCGTTGGCAACTAAATGGGGGCAGGAAGGAATAGAAGTTATGGTGACCAAGCGGCGCAAAGATAAAGACGTGGACATAGAAAGAGACTGCAGGATATAAGCGCTTACTATCAACCGATTTAATGAAGAAACGTAAGGGCATAAGAAACTTGCAAGGAACAACTGCACATGTGTCAGTGAAGGCTAAACATCAGAGTCGCCAGAACAAATGTACTCATGGTTTTCAAGGAACAGAAGTGCTTTCACTTATCAGAACGAGGACAAAAGATTACTAGTCGAAGCAAAACATATCTTCCATTTAGGTGACACATCATTTAGGTGACACAGCCAATCTCCTATCACCCTACATGATGACGAATTGTCCTTCTTTGACAGTGTTTTGTGATAGCGCTGTAATACTTATTTTTTTGTTCGGGGGATGACAGGTGATATATTTTCTGATGATTCCCGCGCCTTCACTGGCGCGGGAGCCGTAGTACCTTGCATGTTTCTCATGTCATTATGTTTTGTTTATTAAACCAGCTGATAGTCAGCTCTTGCGTGGTTTCGTCTTTTCTTGTGTCTTTGTGTTATTTTTGCTTCATTTTTCCACCATGAATTCATGTACCAGCTCCCTCAGCTGTCAGTGAGAAAAACAAGCTGAGATAGTTGGAGAAGGAAAGGACCGAGACGGAGAATGCATGGACGCGCGCCTCCGCAGGTGTTGCACGTTGGCTAAAGTTGAAAAGGGGGAGGAGAGTGCGCAGGTTGAGATTGGGAGAGAATGATGATCGAATGTAGCTGACAACGTCCCTCAATACCTGCCGTGGTGGCTTAGTGGCTATGGCATTGCGCAGATAAGCAGCAGGTCACGGTATTAAATCCCGGCCGCCGCGGCCACATTTAGGTGAGGGAAATGCACATAAAGCCCGTATACTGTGCATTCGGTGCGTGTTAAAAAAAAAAAAAAAACAGGTGGTCAAAATTATTACGGAATTCCCAGTACGGCGTCATAACCGGATTGTAATTTCTGCACGTAAACCCTCAGCATTTTATTTAATCTGTTTAGTAACGTTCCTTAATGGCTTCCGGTTGTGTGATTGGCGAGCGAAACTGACGACCGCAGAAGGCACATGGTAGAGTTCCTTCCTCCATGAATGAGCGCTTCGAGCTTATCCATGGAGTTCTGGCGTTTAACGTCCTCAATGAAAACAGTTACCAGGGGGGATGCCGTAGTCAATGGCTCCGGATTTATTTTGACCACCTAGATTTCCTTAACATGGACCAGAAGCCGGCGCCACTGCTTGCTTGCAAACTGCCCCGATACGGAAATGTGGCCGCCAAGACTGGTAGTCGAACCCATGACCAGGTTCTCCGCACCAGAGTGACGTAGTGACTGAGCCCCTGCTGCCGGTAATCGCCTCAAGTCCTGCATTGAAATACGGCGCATGCACTTAGCAGCCAGTGCTCTGTGAAGACACATTCGTGGAATTATCAGCACCGCGCAGTGACACATGTGTCATTCCGCGAAGCTTGCGCGCGTTGATCTTGTTATTATGATATATAAGGAGCGAAGCAAGCACGAAGAAAAGCCGTATTGTTGCGAGGGCGGTAGGGAGTCGCCGTGATTATCAAACTAAAATTGGTTTGAATTCCTGTGTTACCAGCGAACGTTTGCGTTTCTTGCAATGTAGTGCACTGATGTTTTACCCGCACAGGTTATTTGCACTCAACGCCTTCTACACAGTGTTGTTTACACAAGCTCATCTAGATGTATCCAATCACTGTAATGCTATAATAGTCAAAAAGAAGAAAAAAAGACGACAGAAGAGAAAACACCATGAATGAGCTTTGTGCGACGAAATTGCACTATAGCTGATTGCGCAGGAGCAATAGTTTTGGGAAGAAACACCTCAAACATATTGTAAAAGAGCACGCTGAACATTCGGATTTTGATTTTCTTGCGTCGTTGCTTCGATTTACCGCTTAAAAACAAAAGGAAACAGGAAAGAAATGAAGCTTTCCCGACATCAAACCGCCGATCGTGTTACGGTCCTAGACGATTGTTTTGCGAGTTTTACGCATTTTACGTTAGTTATTTTTTTCTTCCTTTTCAAGATAACCGCGAGGAGAAACCAACGTGAAGAGAATGATGCTATAGTGACTCCAGCAATGCGCCGATTTTCCGCCAGCTTGCTTTTTTGTCAAAAGTTCAGCCGACTGATTGAGGACTTCGCAAAGCGTTTCCTATCAAAATAGTGCTCGAATCAAATTCTCATTAGAAGCAACCATCACTATGTGATTAGTGTAGCTTTTGCTCTCTATTACATACAAAGGTATACAAAAGAAGTTGTGTGTACAACCAAAACAGGGTATGGCTCACACGTGTTTATAGTTTATATTTTTATGTGTGTATTCTTTATGTTTAATCAACGTTTTGTGCTTGCTTTATCGAAGCAGCTTCGCCTGCACCAGGGCTACTTTTATTGAAAAAAAAAAAAAAAGATGCGGCTCCCCCACACATTGAGAATCAATGTGAGCGATGCTGTTTGCTTTGATTGACGATAATTAGCGGTGATGTTGACGCTAATGTTCAATTTCTTGAGTGTTTAGTCCAATACGAGAGTGGTGAGTTGATGTTAAACGCTGCCTTGCGTGTACCACTGCGGTTTGTCTGCGTAGTACACAGAACACACAGGGAGACGTGTCTTCTTGAAGCGTTGTTGTGCGCCATTGTTCATAATCTCTGAGAGGGTTGAGCGCTATCATTGCCTCACATGGCACATCACATCGTGGGAGAAGAGTTAAACATTATTAGAATTATGGGGCTGTAGGTGCCCAAACCACCATCAGATTATGAGGCAAACCATAGTGGCGGACTCCGTATTAATTTTTTGACACTCTTGTGTTCGTTAACGCGCACCTAAATATAAGTGCACTAGCGTTTTTGTATTTCGCTCCCGTCAAAATGCGGCTGCCATGGTCGGGAGGGAACCCGTGACCTCGATCGATGCCATAGTCATCAAGCGACCGAATCGGGCACAGAAGTGTTAATTCGACGTGCGACCGCTTCTGTAGTGTCGCATAGACCTTGCGGTGTCTTAATGCGGCTTTGCGTCTGTGCGTCAGTTTTCTGCTTGACAAATTTGCATGGCGTTTATTTTATTGCGTTATCAATTACAAGGACACTCCAAGCGCATTTCTGCCGTCGCTGTCGCCGAAGATATATGCTGCACTCTGGCACACCTGCGTGCGCGCGTGACGAACGTGTGCACACGATGTGTCTGTGCTTGATGAGTGGACTCTGTCCGTTGCATTGGTCGCGCACAATGTGCTGTGACCATAATCGCCACATGGGCAACAATGGTAAAAAGTTGTCGCAGTTTCACCTGAAAGGCGAAGCATCAATTGCGATAGCAAATTTGTAGAGAGCTATACGGAGTATTGATAGTAGTTTTATCAGCTGTATAAACTTGGACATGCAGCAGCACCGGCAACACGCAGAACTGTTGTCGACGCTGTCGGCGTTTTGCCCGCGTTCGCACAAAATGCGTGCGGCGTTGGTGACTGTTGCCGGAGCCTCAGATATAAATAGGCACTTGGTGCCGCAGCTAAACGTCCCCTCCCTTCCCTCCCCCTCCCCCCCACGCCCTTTCGTGCGTCAGAAGAAGGCGCGTTTGCTCTACATATATGGTGATTGTAAAGGAGGAAAGAGACGCCTACTTCTACAGCCTTTAAGGGAGCACGGCACAGAACGCGCGCTTGTTCTCCGCCGTGCGTTCACTCCCCGTGAAAGCGCGCGTCCCTCGCGCCCTTTCAATCGCACATACAGCGTTCGGCGGCGCGCGGCGACGATTTCATCTCCATTGACGTCATACGGAACCTCACGGCGACGGCGACGGCGACGGCGACGCCGACGGCAGAAATCTGCTTTGGAGTGTCCATATAATTGCTATCGCAATAAAAAGTTACAGTGACGTTCACTTCGGGAACCCGCGTTACGCGCATGCGTATATGGACGCCGCGAACATGCACTGCGGCGTCGCAGCACCAACGGAAAGGGCGCGAACGAGGTCGTCGATGCTATATTGATCTCGACGGTGGGACGCCTTGTGGTGGTAGCGCTTGTTTAACGTCGGCAGCAGCTTCGTTGTACATCCACTTTCACAGAGTGGAATGGAGGCGGAATTTTTTTTTTCCACCGAGAAATTGGCCCCGCGAAATGGAGATGGCATTGCCGTGCCTCCACAAGCCGCCATTGCGGGACGTATGGGCTTCTATGGGAGCTTCGCTACCATGCGTACATATACCTTGGCGCGGCCGCGAGGCCGCCGTATCTTGAAAGCGATCTGTGGCACGGACAAATTGGGCGCCCGTGCGGGCCTCATCTTCAAAGCGATCGGCGATGTCGACGAAGTACGCCGAGTGTCGGTATCTTCGTGTGCGCTGCGCTTTCGACGTTTAGTTCGCCGATATACGGCCGATAAAACTAATAACATTACTTCGTATAGCTGTCTACTAATTAGCTATGGCAATCTATGCCATGCCTTTCGGGCGAAACTGCAATTTTTTTCAGAAATAGCAGAAGCGTGCCGTACCTTCAGTTTGCCCGCAACCGCTGTTTCCTTGCCTTCTCACGTCATTTCCCTCTCCCGCCCTCTTCCCCTGTATAGGAATTGTGATATTGGTAAGGATGTTATTCACTCGTATCGCGACTGCGTCGGTTCTACCCATTATCTGCCTCCCCCCCCCCCCCCCTCCTCTCTACAGTTATATTTACGTCATCTCTGGACTTGCACATTAGTAGAAAGGTAAGCGCTGAAGTTTCTGGAATGCTCTTGAGGGGGCTCACGGATAATTACAGCTCTCAAGAGGCTAATGTGGTGACACCCAGGGAGCTCCAGAGGGCATTGTGCACATGTCAGGCGATGGAAAGGTCCAAACGAGTTTCTCGCGTCGACTTTCTGTCACGCTCGTGCCATGTATATGCACGCTCTGAATCACCCTCCGACGCGGTGTACAAGACAGCAGCAGCAGCAGGAGGAGGAAGTGGAGGAGAAGGCAAAGTAAGCGTCGGTTTAAGAACGCGCTCTCAGTGCACATTTTGCATGTCTTGCAGGATATGTACGATATATTGCTTTCCAAAATTTAATTAGGGTTTTTCCTGTATAAGAGATAACTCAGGGGTTCGACACTGCCGTTATTAGTACCACCGCCATACTGTGGGGAAAAAAAAAAGGCACGACACCTGCTGTCCTTGTTTTGCACTGCGAAATCTTCAACGCATTGACCTTGTAAATAGTTGCACAAACGAAACAGTTTTGTTATTAATCTCAGATTATGACCGAGAATTACCATCATTCTGTTGCTGTAATTGAATTTTGACACATTTCGATAGACTTCTACCTAATTCACATCGTTTTATGATAAAAATAAATATAAAATTATGGCTGTGGAATAAAACATAATGGCTGTAAATCACCCCCCCCCCCCCAAAAAAAAAAAAGAAAGAAAGAAAAGAAATCAGAGCTCTTCCACTATGTGACGATGGAAGACCAGCGAAGCTGTTGGTTTTGTTTAATTATGTTTCAATTTTTTAAATTTGGCGGTTTTGTTAAATGGTTGCAAAGACCCAAGACATACGTATGAGCCACACGCGATTTCTTTCTTTCTTTCCTTCTTTTTCTTTCTTTCTTTCTTGTCCCTGGCTCATACCTGCATATCCCTGCAGCTGCTGGGAAGCAAATGCACAGTGATTAGTGAATTGTTCCCAAAAGTTTTTCGGATGGCATGGCTGGAAAACACGAACGGGACTAACAATAAGTAGAACAGATAGGAAAGATAATGTTTAAAATCTACATAAGCGCTCGCAGCCGGCAAGTGTAAGAGCCATCTTCAGTACCTAGACCATCCATCTTAATGTCACCGTGTCGGTTATTTTATGCTTATTCGCTTACGCTTACTGAACGACGCTATTATATTGCGTTTACTAGGAGCCACCGAACGTATGGGGAGAAGACAAGGCTTTAACAACGACTTAAACGCAATGGTAATGTCACTGTGAAACGTTCTGTTTTACAAAGCTGCAACTTCTAGATATGGAAATTCGTTTTTCTTTCTTTTTTTAACAGCGGAGCTGTTTAAAGTTCGAGGTTGATTCCTACGGAGAGATGGTGAAGTGAGGAGAGGAGGTGCAGAGAGAGAAAAATAGAGACACACAAAGAGCGAGATAAATAAGTAAACTTTCTTGGTGAGGCGCGATTCAAACCCGGGTACTCACGGTCCCAATTAAGGCGAGCGTCAAAACCCCTAGGCTATACACCCGCGATAGCTGAACACGCATTTATGGCAACCATATGATTGCGTTGTACCGACCGTTTTAACACAACTTGCTATGGGCGAGAGAAAGAGAAAATGAGAGCGAGAAAAAAATAGAGAGATAGAAAGAGAAATATAGATAGATAGAAAGAGAGGCGGGATTTGAACCCGGTTATTCACGGTCCGAAGGCGAGCATCCACACGCTACGCTATACACCCACGCGCGCAGAACCTCCGCTGTTTCATTACATTTCACAAGCGTGTTACTGGCTTAATTTTTTTGTGACATAAAATGAGAAATAATTTTCATTTGGGCTGTTGACCTTTCTGCAAGAGCAGCTGCTGAGAATGTAGGTGGGCGTATTCAGTGCAGTGCAGATCGAGGATATTGATCCCGCGCTGTTTGATGTTTCCTGTGACGTTAGATGGTAATTTGTCTCTAACTTTGCCTGTTTCATGTAGCAATGTTTAAAATAACCGAAGAAGACTATAGCTATTCATTAAAATTGACGCCGAAAAGAAACGATGGAACCATGTAAGTACTATATTCTATGAGCGTAAACTTGTGTAACTTGCGTCAAAGGTTAGGGTTAGAAAAAGTTCTTGCCTTTCATCCTTTCTCAATGCACGTCGTCTCTATATAAGGCTACTGATCGAGCCTGGCTGGTTCAAATATACCGTAGCAAAGAATGTGTGAAATCGGCGATTGTGTTGAGCTCTTCACTAAAGCAATACGCCGAGCCTAAATTGCGAATAAGAAATGTACAGTTGTTATTCGAGAAGAGGGTTAACACGTATTTGGGCAGGGAAATGATACGGGTTTGTTTTCGAAGGTACTTGTTGACTGTGTGTTGCTTAAAACAGCTTTACAGCTTAGAAAACACAAGCAGGATTTCTAGGAATAAGGATTATAAACAGGGATAAGGTGCCTCAGAAAGGCTGGCCAACGTTTCGATAGGAGGACCTATCTTCGTCAAAGGCGGCCTCGTCATCCTCGGCGGGTTAGTTTTAAAGGGTTAGTGGAGTGACGTCACGTCGATGTCGGCTGTGGCTGGCTGCAAAGGGAGAGACTGAAAAGAAAATGACCGCTGGCGCTTGACTGTCTAGGCGCGGTTTCTAAGACGAGGGGACAAGAGCGGGAGAGCGAGAAAGCGGCAAAAAATTAAAAATTACATTAAAATTAAATTAAGTTAATTAAAAATTAACTTTGATGGCTCATCCCTCTCGTAATGCAGAGGTTACAAGCACTCAGCAAAGTGAAATGCATACATTCATTGAAATCACGCTTAAAACATATAGAAACGCGGCGTCTACTAGAATGGTACAAAAAAGTAGCACGTGACCATATTCAACAAATGACTCATATTCAGCAACAATGAATCCAGCAAGATAAACAAATGACTCATATCCACGTAAGCAATGGCTCATATCCACCGTAAGCAAGCAAAAAGTCCAATGGATTATACCCCCGTACCTGGGGCTGCGGGCGCTCAGCAAAGTGAAGCGAACAGTGCATACACTTCCGTTGAAATCACCCATTAAACACACAGAACAGCATACGTTTCAATCCCCTGCTGAGAGGATCCACTTTAAAGTCGAAGAGAAACGTCGTTGGCGTGAGTCTGCCCCAGCTATACGAGCGCGCGAAGCCGCAGCTGCGCCGAAAACGAGCCAAAGAAGCCGAACTGCGAAAGCAGCAACGCGACGATGCGGGACGGCGTATTACCAAGTGTGCAGCAGGATTTCGCCTTCAAGTGTTACAGGAGTGTGACATGCTGCCGAACTTCTTTTACTTCAAGGATTTGATGATAGCTTTTCTGGCAGGAATGAGTCGTAATCAACATTTTTTTTTGTTTATCCTGTTTTTGATGATCGTCGCCGGCGTCTGTTTTCACGCTGACTACGCCATCGCTTTACTTTGAAGGAGTTGCAAAATGACAAAAAGAAAACGGAGAGATGAAACCCGTCTTTCTCCCCGTGGGGACTGAGGACTGGGGTCCTATAGCCCTAGCAACCAGGACAGACTGGATTCCACCGACGGTGAGGCATTCCCTTACGGAGATGTCGACAATTAACTGCCTCTACCTCCCACAGCCGCACTAAGCGGCCGTGCCGCTCGAGCACAACTACGGTGCTTGTGAGGGAGTCAGGGCCCCAATAGAAAGCTTACAATCGTGCAGTGCGCACAAAGGAAGTGGAAGAGATGAAGCAAAGGAAAAAAATGGAGGTCCATAATACTGATATATAAAGAAAGGTCTATGCAGAGGAAATATGCAGGAAGGTGTGTAGAAATGAATAAAAAATTGTATAAACAAGACAAACTATATGAACAAACTATCAAAAACCGCCGCGGCAGGTATACCCCTACCACTGCGTTAGCCCACGGTATAGGACGAACATAAGCACAGTGCGCCTCATAGTAAGGTATCGTAGTAGACATTTCGTGTATCACGCAATGCTAAAACATTCTAATATGGACTAAAAGTGCTCTCACCCGGAATAGACATATAGCCCGGCAGAGGCACTACGCTCGCTTCCATTGATGTGCTTTTAATGCGTTAGTATTCGTAGGGTACTTCACGCGTTTTTCGGGGGCTATGTTTGTATCTATGTATGTTGCTATCTAACCGTTTTCCCGCCTACCTGGGTGACTGGGAAGTCCGTGGTTTAATTGGTAGCGCATCCGGCTTCTGCGCTGAGGTAACAGGGTTCGAGACCAACCATCGAACAAACTTGGGTCACTTAGTTTGTGCCAATGTGTACGTTAAGTGCCGCTCTTCATCGAAATTCTTTCACGCCGACATGGCTCACTCTAGATGCGGGACTTGGTAGGCACCGCTGTTCGAAGAAACTCTTTGACGCCAACTTGGAGATCTTAGTACGTGCCGCTCGGTCTGTGCTGGTCTTCAATGAACCTCTTTCATACCTACTTGGGTGACTGGGTATGAGCCAGTAGGTGTGTGCGCTGCTCTTTAATGAACGTTAACTTGGGTAACTTTGACCACTGGAAATGTGCCGCCTCTACAATGACGAAAAATATCCCTTAAGTTTATCCAATGCTGAGCGGAATCAAACCCATCACAAGCAACCCAACCTATTAGCCGGCTGCGCCACAAATGCACTGCGTATGTGTTGATTTTCAACGAGCGCCTTGCACGCCAACGCTTTAGCGAGCTGCGCCGTGAATGCCCTGCGCATGTGCCGCTCTTCAATGACCTTCTCACCAACTAGAGTCACTGATAATGTGCCACTGAGTGTGCGGCAAGGGAGGGAACATTTATAAGCGTTTGAAGGCACTGGCGCGCCCCGCTTCTCGTCTCGGAGGCCACACCCGGGCTTTCTGACAGTCCCACTAGATGGAGCAACGTGTTCGGAAATAAGCGCGAGAGAGACATGCCTGGTTGCCGCATGACGTGTTCCTCAGCGTTTGGCGCTGAGCCGTGCTCCCTCAAGGGCTGCAGAAGACAGCGTCAACCTTTCCCTTCCTCACGAGCCACTTACTACGCACCAGCACGTCATGCATTTCGGAGGCCACGCGCAGGCTTCGCGGAGGCGGCACTACATGGTGCCATGGAAGCACTCAGAACTCCTGTGATGATGTGCTGAGTGGTCAACACATCCTAATGGAATATGAAGGGATTCACCCAGTGAGACCCGTACGTAACGTACACCTTTCAGAAGCACTTGGATTTAAAGTGGATGGAAGCATCAACCGGTCAGCAGCCGAGATAAGCAAGAGACGTTTAGAATATTGGTGAAAAAAAAAAGCTGGGAAGAGATTGATACGACCGAATCTGTTATAGGCTTAGGTAGCGGTACAAGGTAGATAAGTTTTGAGGGAAGACAAAATTAAGGAGATGTATACAAAAATGCTAGAATAAAAAAAAGCATGTTTAGCATACCTGAATAAATCAAGCAGGCTAGGTGACGATCTGTCACCGGCCCGTTTCAAAGGGGATGCCAATAAATCATCATCATCATCGCCACCAACACGAAAGAGGAGTACCTCTGCAGTACACGCCTCATGCATAACTGGTTTCGATGGCGGCAATACGTTGTGTCCTTATATTGATTCAATGCTAAACACATTACCGTAGACAGTCATCGTGAGATGGGCGCTGCCGCATCTTTAGTTCACAATTTTATTTAAATTAGTACTTTCTTTCTAGGAGTTTCGCAAGAGTGCTGTTCACTTATAATGATGATGATCATCATCAGGCTATTTTTATGCAGGGTGAAGGTAGGACGAAGGCCTCTCCTTGCGATCTCCTATTACTCCCTGTCTTGCGCTAGCTGATTCCAACTTGCGCCTGCAAATTTCCTAAATTCATCACCCCACCTAGCTTTCTGCCATCCTCGACTGCGCTTCCCTTCTCTTGGTATCCATTCTGTAACTCTAAATATCCACCGGTTATCCATCCTACGCATTACATGGCCGGCCCAGCTCCATTTCTTCCGCTTAATGCCAACTAGAATATCGGCTATCCCCGTTTGCTCTCAGATCCACACCACTCTCCCTTCCTGTCCTCTTAACGCCATAACAAATAATTATATATATTACACAACTACGTGAAGTAAATTAAATTTTTTTCTGCTTCAGGTGTCCCACTAGATGTAGTTTGTACTATTGTGATATAGTTTCTTTATTGCCGAGTTTCGTACTGGCTAACTTGATGCTCCAGCCTTATTTTATTTGCCGATTTTCGGCATACAAAATTAAATGGCGAAAAAAAAATGTGCTCCTTGCAATCCGCAGATATAAAACGTTTCGTTCAAATGCAACAAATGCCACCAAATTCCGCTGCTGAATGCCGAGTAAAACGTTTTTTTCCGTTCCTTTGTAATTAGATAGAACTTCCCCAGGTATGGCTTCCGGTTAATAGAGGTACTGGAAGGCTAGAACGTGAGGTGCTTGGGGGTTATCGAAGAAAAGGATACTAGCGCTTAAAGGAAAGAAAGACGTCAGAGGCAGGGAGTAGAATTAAACAGAGCGGGCGCTAATAGTCTTTCTTCTCTTCTAGTGACCGGATGCATTCCTTCTTAGTCTTCAACGACCTCGCCCAGCAACACATTGTAATGGTTATCAAAGTTGGAAAGTTGGCAATTAGTAAACAGTTTGCAGCTTGGCGCCTACGTAAGAAGCGATTTTTAAAAGAAAAAGTTAACGCAAGAGATGTACGAAACTAATAAAAATGACCAATGTATGTGAACGGAACAAATCGCGTAAGGAATGTTCAAGCGACAGTGAAGCGGTCAAAGCGCTGGGTGAGAGGCTGACACCTCCTCCCTGAAAACCCTGGTTCGGCCCCTGGCAGGTTGCTTCCTTTAGTTGGAACGGATTTGACTGGCGATAATAGCTTGAGAAAATTTCACCTCTTAATTGAGTGGACGCCCTGAGTTAATAAAAAACAACATAGGCCACTTGTTCTCACTGAAGAGAGCATTCCTTGAATGAACCTTCTATTCGTTTCTTCAGATGCCTTGCGGAATACGTAACAATGAGCGGTAATAGGGTGGTGTCATATTTAACGATGTAACTTGTCCACGTGTTCCTCCTATTGGTCCGAAACTCCCCTCTGCCTTGTTCGGCGTTCTTCCGATATCCACCTTGAGAAGCGATGCACGTTCCCATACGCGGTACTTGTCCCGAGCCAGTGATAAATCACGTGAAGGCGGCGACTTCCATGATATACTGTATGTGCAAAATGAGTGGAGACGGTACTCGATAGGCCCATGAAACGACCGGGCCTCAAGGGTATCGTTAGGGGCGTTTGGTCCGAAGGTGTGTTCATATCACTGGTCTACGATGACCCCGCCTCCCACATCCTCCTTTTCTTGGGTGCCCCACGAACCTGCGGCTCAACTGGCTGTGGTAATCGCTTAAAAATGCTCACAAAATTTGAGGATATTCTTGCCGCACGCACGCCCGTGTGCGTGTCATAAAATATTCCCAGCCCGGATGTTCTTTAGTCACGTCGCTTGTTCGACCTCCTTGTTTGACAAGGCGAGATTATTGTCTCGCATCACAGGGACTAATATAATCTTGCGTATTTGCATGTTTTGACGTTAGAATATTGTCCACGGGTCAGTAGGCGAGCCAAGGTGGTCTCTGACCATGCTTCAGGGCACACATTTCTAGGTTAAAAAAAAAGAAAAAGAAAACTACGGTGTTCCAATATCTGAGCAAGTTTCGAGGGATTATGCTGTCTTTGAAATTAGTATCGAATATGTTCATGATTGTTTTTTTGACATTAGAAAAAAAAGATATGGAGCTGGGCAGGCCATGTAATGCGTAGGGCAGATAACCGGTGGACCATTAGAGTTACAGAATGGATGCGAAGGGAAATTAAGCGCAGTCTAGGATGGCAGAAAATTAGGTGGGGCGATGAAATTAGGAAATTTTCAGGCGCAAGTTGACATAAGCTAGCGTAAAACAGTCATAATTGGAGATCGCTGGGCCTTCGTCCCGCAGTTGACATAAAAATAAGATAATGATGCGATGATGATGACGTTCATTCTGCTCTGTGTATTGTAACGATTTGTTTGCATTGATTGGAATGACCGACGGTGCTGCGTGCGACGTCTGCGGCAGCGAGAAGAACAGAACATTGAACATTTGTTGTACACCTGTCGTCGATTTCAGTCGCAAAGACAAACACTATCTATCGCATTGGACCACCTGGACGTTCGGCGCCGTTCTACGTGCAGGCGCTACTCGAAGATCGCCCCCATCAATCGTCGGCGCACAGGGCTGTGAAGGCACTTTAGTGTTCCTTCAGGCTGACTGGCCTGTGTGAACGCTTTTGGCTTGGTGGTGCCCTCCGCGAGCGTGCGCGAACTCAACGCGTCTTTCCTCTCTCTCTCTCTCTCTCATCTTTATATTCCCTCTTTCCCTTCCTCTAGCGTAGGGTAGTCAACAAGACATATTTCTGGTCAACACCCCTGCATTCTCCATTTCTTTCCTCATCCTCTTTCTGACGAGGGGAAACCAAACGATGCATTCTTACTTTATGTGAGTGCAAGAAAGAGTTGTGTTTCAAAAATTTAAGAGAAATTAGAATTTCTGCTGTAAAATAGATTTATGTTTGCACCACCAGCAGCAGCTATATTGACCGATGCAACACTCTAAATCTCGTTCCGTTTATGTTCCAGCGAGCAATAGGAACATATTTACAAATATGTTCCGCTCAGTACTTAGCGAACCATACATGAATTGAAATTGAGAGTTATGCGCGCACTGAGAGTTATGCACGCTATAGTAGCAGTGGCAAACAGCTCCACGGAAGAGCCAATGCTCCACGACATTAGTTCCACATAGGTTCCACTTAGTAAATAAGACATTTATAAATAAATAAATAAACAAATTGAAACAGGATTAACATCGTACGTATGGCTTGTAGACTCAACATGCAGTTCCTCAGATATTTCTTCCAATAACATTTCATTCGTTGCACTCTCGTGGCTAATGATATACTTTTATCAAAAAGAGAAAATACGAATGCTCGTTACATGCGAGAATGATTTCTTGGTAACGTCGAGAGCGGCGAAGTATGTCATGATAGTGGGGCAGTACATCAATCTTACTAGGTGATAGGCGCATGCGCGATCTTTCAGTAAGTGTCTCTGCCGTCATACTTATTGTAGTCCATGGAAGCGCATCCTGACACGGCCGGGTGCAGCGTTCTTGAATCGGCTGAAGCTTTCTGAGTGAACCGCCCTCATGGACGATCACCAAGCCTGCATGACATCGTTAATCATACGTTTCATGTATTTCAACACAATGGATTATTTGTGACAGTAAAGAGTCGAGATATTACAAATATACAAAGACTCGAAAGTATATAAAACCACAACGGTTGGGTAGCCATGGCAGTTCGCGTCATATTGCGCTGTTTCTACTTACGTCTGTTAAAGGAAACCCGTGGTATAGAAATAGAGCTGAACACAAGCCACTTCCTTATTCCAACTGAAAACGCACGTACTTGCGAAATTCGAATGTGTACAAATTACAGGCGCAGCCGAAAAGGGGTAAACAAGTTCTGTCAGCTCGAGAGAGATGCGCTGAACGCCATGCAAATTTCCGCATGATATCCGAATAAAAACGTTGGCTTTACACGTGTGCAGCGTTTGTAAGTTCCGTTGCGGCATCCGCATGTACAGCAGGCACTGGTATGGTTCAAGTTAGGTTGAGCTGCAAGTTCGTGGCAGTGGCGCTTACGTCTCGAAGATTTGTGGCTCACCACTTGGAGTGCGTGTTTGACAAGAGATCCCTCGTGATGAATAGAGCACAAGAACCTTATTCACTAACAATAAAGTTGTGAAATTTACCGCGCGCATTCGGTTTTATAGGCGCAGCGTCGACTGCAACGCGCTTGCGGTGAAAGGCGTCTGCTCTGGCTTTGTGGAAACTCTGCTTGGGTTAGTTTGACGTATCCACCTAAGTTTCGTTAACACTCTATTGAGCTCACGAGCAGTGCGGATATGTGAAATCCGCAAACATGGCGAATAAGGCTTTGTGGCGTCGTCTGGTTTTGTTGATTTATCTGTCACGCACTGCAGGCAAAAGTTCTATTGTCTCAGAAGGACGTGAAACGGAAGGCCTTTTTTTCCCCCTTGTTGACACTGTTCTAAGCCCGCAGGTGAACATGTCCGTTACCTGATCAACAAAAAGCTACAGATAAACGCGGACAGATTCTTTGACATTATTAAGCGTTCATATGTGCCTCAGTAGCACCAAAGCAAGAGCTCAACTGGATGACTGCGACTACCAGTATGCACCGTGAAACTTGTGACGTAGAGCAACCTCTGAGGAAATTATAGTTTTGTTACCCAAAATAGGTCGCGGGTCAAATCTCAACCACTTCATTAGT
The DNA here is from genome assembly GCF_013339745.2 of Dermacentor silvarum. NCBI lineage: Eukaryota > Metazoa > Arthropoda > Arachnida > Ixodida > Ixodidae > Dermacentor > Dermacentor silvarum. Next base: position 175,810,989 of record NC_051159.1, on the reverse strand, counting down.
GGAATTAAGAGTGCTGTTAACAACAAAACTAAAGGAGCACAATACAACTCTTTACAATACATATTAATGATATTCCGAACTGCATTTCTAGCGCTCCAGTATGAGCTTGACCGTGTGTCTGAGTGCTAATAAGTGGAGCATGAAATTGACATGGGACAAATGTAATCTATGCGAGTATACCTTTTTTTTCTGTTACAACCTACAAGTACCTTAGCCTTCACATTGTACCAATGCCCTGTCGTGGCATACTCACATATAAAACGTTACCAGCAACGCTAACGAATGCTTGAATACTGTCGGTGAAACTTAAGCTATGCAACTATTTCACTCAAATTAACACGGTACATAACCACTGACCGCGAAACTAGAATATGCCTCCGCTATAGGGGACCCCATCAGATTGATCCACTGCAGTCAAAAGCGTTCATAACTGTGTCACTCGTTTCATTTTTACTGATTATCGACACCATGCCAGAGTTACGGATGTCAGAAAAGCTCCGACATTTCAGCGCGTCGGAAGCTGTTTTCGCTCCTGCGTTTTACAAGAGCGCAGCTCCTAATGGTCGTTTCCTTGGGCGAACGTCGGCGACGGCGTAACCGAGCGAACGAGCCCAACAGCGAAAGATGAAAGAGTGAAACGCGAGCTGCGAACAGTGGAGACCAATGAGAGCGGATCCTTGAGTGACGTGCGCACGGGAAACTAGTTTCATGCGGACTCGCCCGACCGCTCGTTTCGTGCTATCGTCTGCTCGCGTCAGCTCTCGCTCGCGCTTGTTTGGCTTGCTTGGTTTGGTCTCGTTCACGCTTGTTTCGATTATCATAGTTTGCGATTGTTTTGTAGTGGGATTGTATGCACGACGCGAATTGTTTAGTACTTTCTGGAAACCAAGCGGCACCAGCGATTATAGTGGAACCTTCGACGAGACATCTATAAAAGCCGACGCACTTGACCCCCAGATCAGATTTTCTACAATTGCCGAATCTGCTACATGTTGGTCTCTCACATTATTTGCCTCAATATATCGCGAAGTGAAAACACGTATATAGATGCGCTCAAATTTCGCATTAGGGAGTATCGCAATCGCCGCTGAATTTTTTCATAGAATCTATCATTCTAACCCGGTTTGAAAAGATGCAAATTTCCTTTGCCCCAGAAAGGTTTCACTTCAGTCAAATCATAGTTTGGAAGTTGAATTGCCACCCTGCTGCAGGAACTTGTCCAGTCACTCTTGCATCCCTAGAATATGCGTCGACTGGAACCACTTTCCCGCCTCAATTTCTCACCTCCCAGATTTCAACAACTTCAACGCTACGTGTAGAATGCTTTTTATCAGCGTTTTCCGCATATGTTGTATTTGATTGGACCACTCCTCTCTGTATACCTTCGGGGCATTGAAATGTGGCCGCCGATGTCTATTATTTTTTATTGAACCGAACCAGTGACCGCGTCCTCAGCATCATATCCGAGGTTTACACAGAAACGTTTTCCGCGGGCACAGGATTCGTAAGTAGCCTACAAAGTTTAACAACTAATTTTCCAGGTGCGTATACTATTGACGTTCTGATCTCTAGAATAGATGCTCTGTCTCGAAAAAAATATGAAATGTACATGCGTAATTGGTTATACTTAATAGCTAAAGAAAAAAAAATGGTGCAGAGAGCAGATAATATTCTGCTTGTCACTGGGATTTATTACATATACATGTCGCATATTTCACTGTAATTAAAAATACATTTAAAACACGCAAGATCAAAATAAGTTTGTTGCGTTGATAGTAGCGAGGATAACATTAAGCGAAATGAAATAAACAATTTGTGAGGTCTGCAGGTTTGTCGGCAGGTTTGTCTGCAGGCTTCGTTCCCAGGCTATAATTACGAGCTATTGAGAAACTGTTTTGTATATTGCTTCACAATTATTTTTTTTTGCTTTTCTTACGCCGACAGGTGTTTTCATTTAGAGAGGTTGACCCCACCACCTTTGTAGCGACATTTTCACTTTCACTTTATTTCCTTAAAGACCCCACTGGTGGGGTGGGGGTGGGGAGGGGGGGTGGGGGGTGGGGGGGGGGGCATATTACATAAGGGGTGCGTGTACAAGAAGGATGATACGTTGATCATTCAAGATGGGTAGTGAACTCTTACAGCGTCAATGACAGCGTGTGGGTTCGGATTCGTCCCAAGCGACGCATGGCTCGTTAAAATCAAGCTGGTCTTCGATTAACGCGTATCCGCAGCTCTTTGTCATCTTTGTCAACGCAAATGGGGGCAGAAAATGTTGAGCCCCATTTCTGTTTCGAGATATCATAACTCATCATTTCACTATCGCTTCGCGACAATGTGGTCGGCGCCGCGACTATTACTGTAGCCGAAATTCTTTTTGCGTGAACTATGTCAAGCATATGTGAACAGCAGGCCCCGCAGAGGACGAGCTTCCGCTGAATTGTGAAAGAAGTTTACATCGGTCAAACAGGCCAGTGTAATAATGAGAGGCTGCGAGAGCACTACAATTCTTGGAACACCTCTGATGGAGCAAACTTGCCTCTTCATTGGGGGGAATGCGGCTGCGTCCCGCTTTTTTTCAATGTTAAAGTCTTTTGTAGAGGCAAGGGCAATAAGGAGCGTGAAATTATCGTAGCTTAGCATATCAGCATGCGAGGGGATAATTGCATCAGTACTACCTCTACCTCACTGATGCAGACGGAACTAAGTTTCCTATCGCACTGGCGCTAGCAACTTGGCCTATCGCAATCGACGTTAGTTTGTGTGTGGGTGTTGGCTCTTGAGCTGCGCATGCTCGCCTGGCTTTCCTGGGAGATGGTTTTTCAATAAAGCACAGTTGTTAGTCCAATCGTTGTGGGTGCCACGTCTCCTCTCTGTCCTTCGTCTTTTGACTGGTTTAATGCTCCAGAATATGTACCAACTGACCCAGATCGCAACTCTCCCTCAGAGCACACTTCTCGTCCGAGAATTGCTTCCGCGTGACAATGAGGAAGCAATCCGGCTATTGCGCAAGAAAGAAAATCCCCGGAAGTAATTTCGCCGGACCTTCTGGACAGCGCGCTATGCAGCAGTCCCTTTAGTCCCAGAACACGACACCGCGTGCTGGCTAAAGACTTACGAGAACCGTTTGCGTCACATTCGCCCACGCTCTTCGCTTGACGTAGTCTTACCACTTGTCGCAGTGGGTGTCGCAAAGCCCTAACATTGTAACAGCGGCCGATTTCGTTTTTCTGCACTAAGTGGCCAGCTGTTCACGATGTTGAGTTGTAGGAGGAAGAGAACAGAGAAACAAGGTAGGGCAGTATGACTAACCAGACGTGCGTTTGGTTTGCCACCCCACACATGGGGAAGGGAATAAAAGAATAAAAAGAAGGAGAGGGAGGGAAGCGCTAGCAGTGCGCGCTCCTGGGCCTGCCCATCTCGGCTACAGTCGGTCGACGGTGTAGTGGTAGTAAGTGGTCGTTTATTTTTAAATAAAATGGGTAGAAAATGAAAATAAGGAAATTACTGATGCCAGCAGTGTAACTGTCTAGCTACGTCTGCTGACACCTGAACGGCGGTTAGCAGTTGGTTGAGGGGGGAGCAAAGTAACAGGGAGAGAGAATAGACTACGCTGAAGGAAACTATTTGCGTACTGTACGATGTAATAAATAAATAAATAAATAAATAAATAAATAAATAAATAAATAAATAAATAAATAAATAGATAGATAGATAGATAGATAGATAGATAGATAGATAGATAGATAGATAGATAAATAAATAAATAAATAAATAAAAGCGGCTTATGTCGGCATGAAAAATCAAAGTTCGCCTCACAGATGCCAGTCAATTTCAGAAATTATAGTGAGATGTAAAGGCGAGGGGTAGACATGCTGATTTTCATGTTGAAGCTACTGCCATTGCGAGAAAACTACGGTTGGAGAATATGAAAGGTCTGTATGCAGAAAGTCTCCGCTTTTTCGGTTATGTTTACACAGTCCTTGTGAAAAAAAAAAAAAAAAACAATGAGGAAGAATGAAACGGAATGCGACAAAAGAAGAGAATTGGTGCGGAGAGATATAGGGATAGCAAGCATGACAGCATAGGACAAAATACGAAGTCGCACTTTGCGACTGGCTTATGATCGCCGTTGCAATCGAATACCAGGAAATAAATCCGGCTGAATAACACGGCTATGAAAAAGTACAGTTCTGAGGCACCTGAAGGCGCGAAGACACCTCGTGAAATAACTTATAAATGAACGCACATAAATACCAACTCATGACTGCCCCAGATACGAAGATGAGAGGAGTGCCCTTCGGACGGCTTTGGGACACTTAGACGACAGGCCTTTTACGGAGGAGAAGATCTTGGGCCCGTGGCCTCGTCCGTCTGCTATGTACAGGGCTACAAAGGCGCTGCTGCGTTTTTTCCCGGTGCACTGGCCTGTATGACCTTATGTAACGAAACTCGGCCATGAACGCTTGACTTTGTAAATGTGCAGGGTGTGAACTTCTCTCTTCCTTCTCCCCTTTCAATCCCCTTTTCCCCTTCCCCAGTGCAGTGGAGCCTACCGGGCCCAGCCTGGTTGACTTCCCTGCCTTTCCCTTGTGATTTCTCTCTCGCTATCTCTCTCAGGTATTTTTTAGACTATATAACATTTTTTAAAATTGCCTGTGGCAGATATCATAATCCTAGTCATTGAACTGGATTACTCAGGAAGACAGACACTACTTGCACGAGAAATCGGAATGCTGCAATCGACTAATTAACAAAAATCAATACTTACTACTTAATTAGTTGCAGCCGATGGGATCGGGAGGCTCATCCACTTGGGACGAATTTCCAGGATGGTACCAGTTTCGAGATAATCAGTCCCAAAATGTACAACAAAGTACATGGGTGGTAGAATTACTTTTGGGCTTCATTGCAGAAAACGGCGGTTCAAAAAAGAAATTAAATGGAAGATAGTGCATTTTTAGCGCAAGTTTCGCGGCGAATATCTCGAAACCCATGTGATCCTAGAATTCGTTCCGAGATGGCTATGCCTTGCAAGCTTACCTGCTACAGTTCGTAAATTGGAATATGTGCCGTGTGAAATGAAAGTAATGGGGGGAGCTAACACCTAGTTCCTTACAACTCGTAAGCCTCGTCTCTCATTATTAGTGGTGATGGTAGCAGCTATACAGGCAGGCTCTGCATTACATTCCAATCCATCAGTTACTCAATCTAAATATGTCTCTTCATTAGTCGTTATTACTGCATACCTAAGTTCACGGAATTTAGAAGTTCAATTGCGTATAACTGCAGGAGGTTTCAGGAAATGCTTTGCGCAACACTGCGGGCGACCGGCTCGTAGATCAGGCCGGGGATTAATAGAAGCGTGAAAGCCGCGCGAATCGCGCAATTGGCTTGAAAGGCAGGCTCATTGAACAAGACAGTCGCGATGAGAACCTTAATTAAACCGATAGTAGTAGATTCGGTGAATGAATGTCTATGATTGTTTAAAAGCCGAACTTTTGTAAGGCGTTAAGCGATTCTATAGGATAAAGTAATTTGGCAGGAATGTTAGCTGTATTGCAGATGAACCGACCATCACCCCACAGTTACCGTGAAGTCCGCATTGATGGAAGCCGCTAGGATTAAGTACCTTTTAGCGGAAGAATTGTGCAGTCTTTCTTACTTAAGCGAGCGAGAAGAACATGAAATATAGAAAAACATGAAACGAGAAAACGGTAAAAGAGAAATTCGAATTCAGGCTTGCGTTATGCGGACGGCGCACTAGAATGAGCGCTGCAATTCCTACGCTAAATTGGATACTTAACCACGCATTTTAATCGGTTAATGCCGCGGAAGCTACTATTGTTCCATATAAATCGGCAACGGGAACATCGTTTCTGGCAGAAAAGAAGCGACGATAAACATTCAGGGGGAAATATTTCTAATGAAATAGGCAATGGAGCACCACCGTGCAGACCTAAATGCTTATTACTTTTCCTGTGAAATCCTGCATGATATTTAGCAGCGTAAGTTGAAAAAATGAAATAAGGAGAGTAAAATCAAATAAGTCGCATCAAAATTCTCAGTCAGTGATGTTTTTCTCTCTGCGTTTATTGAAGATTTAACGACTTTCCTGATATTAAAGCCTCCAGGAGTGACCACGAAAAATTGCCACATCAATTGATCATGCAATTTTCTAGTTTCTCTAGATAATTTTATGTTTAACCAGTTCGTTTAATGTTTACATTTTCCTTTTTAATCCGTTATTCATGCACTCATTGCAATGTAGCTTTATGTTAGCTGCTAACACTTATAACAAAATATTGCGTTTTGCCAGTTTTTATTATTTTTAGATGAGGCACACTACCTTTGCCTTATATTCAGTTCCCCGTGTCATTTTACTGTTGGACAATTGTATGCGTGACTCCCGCTTTTTCGTTTCTTTTTTGTGTTTGGTCAGTTAACGTAACGCAGTTATGTGTCAGCTGTTTATGTATATTGTGCGTTACCTGACTTTCTTGTTAATATTAATATTTATATGTGTAGATGTGTTGCTACTGCCGGTGTTCTAATATTTTGTATGTTGATGCTATGACATTTGTTTTACATCCCCTCGCCGTCTCATTTCTTTCGCTATGCCTTTAGAGAATTCTAAGGCATTCTTAAATAAATGAATATTCCTCAGTGTGTTTGTTTTTTGGTAGCATAATTATTCGCGTAATTTTACTTATTACTCCGGCATTGCCATCTTCGCACGAGAAATTGTGCTGAGTTTCTTCAATGTACAGCACGAGATTGTGAATTACCACGAGTAAAAGGTTACCATTAACGTGCTAGTCAGGCAGTTCTCGCTTGCAGGCGTTAAGATCTCACTCTAAAGACCTATCAGTATAAGCCTTTCTTTATTTGTTTTTATTGAAGTTCATGCACTGAACATGTCTTGGAGACACGTTTGTGATTTGTTTTCGCAGGCTTTTCTTTTTTTGCTTGCAATTTTCTCCGCGTTCTAGTCACAGTAAAAACTGGGAAAATTTGAGTCTGGGCTCAGGCCTCAGGCTACTTCAATAAGAAAGTTGCTAAATGATCGTTGTAGGCTTATGGCACGTTATGTTCCATTTGCCGAATGCCTTAGAGCGCACACACTAACACATTATCTCCACATTGTTTTTTTATACCTGTCATGTTAGTGGCTGAGACGAAAAACTTGTGACATTTTTCGGCACTGCTTACAGTGTCCCTAGTTTGGCGTTGGGGATGGGAAAGCTAAACCGAACGTGCTTCTAGCAAAGACGTTTTGCCGGTGGCGACCGTCTTCTATTTAGGCTTGTTTCATTTCTTGAGCACTTTTGGTTATCTTCTTCTTTCTCAGGCCATTATTCACCTGAAAGTGTCACACTTTTTTTGCCTTCCAAGCTGTCACGTTATCTGCTAGCATGTAATAATAGTAACCCAAACACAAAAGCCGGAGGGCTGGAAATACATGAGCTAGGAAGAGTACACAACAGACGTGTTGTTCCGTCATGTCGAGGCAAGGGTTCTTTGCTGCTGGTCTTGCTCTCGAAGTAGAACATGAAGCCGCCTTTACGACCGGCTTCCTCTGACACCTTGGATTGTCACAGAAAAGTGACTTCCGGAATCCGTGCTTAATGCATTGAGATTACTTTGCACAAGACTACAGGGAAAGGGTGGTAAATGTACTAAAGAACTTTTAATGTGCCAGCCACATGAGAAAAACAAGACTATTCTGATAGCAATGCGGCCGGTGCAATTAATGTATGCCTTCTTTTTTTTACAAGCGCTCAACTTGTCTGCGCAATATGTGGCTATACATTGCAAGCTTCTGTTACAACTTATTGCTGTCAAGTGCTGAGGTGTGAATCGGTGTGTATATATACCAGGTGTTTCTTTTTATATGGAAAAAGGTATTTTAAAAGGAAGTGTCTCATCTAGACCCCTGCCATTTTCGCAGACAGGCTACGGTTCTAGGCGGGCATATTAGCAGCAAGAAACATTTCGGCGATGATCTTGCTAATTACCTAAAATGAGTTTATTACCTTTTATTTGCTGACTGTAGGGCACATGTTATAACTGCGAAATTCAAGCCGAGGTGCCGTGAAGTCATACCTGCTGAAGTGCAAATCCTATAACATTAACACTACTTTCGAGATATCCATCCCCAAAATCAACTAAACATTTCCACGGCGTTCCGGATAAGATCGTTCCGAACTGTTATAGGCACGCTTTGAGGAAACTAGAGCGCCAATGCATTTTGTAGCATATTTTAACGTCGCATATCTCAAAAGTGTTGTTAGGCTTATGATTTATGCTAAGGAGACATGACTGCTCGGCTTCAGTCTTAGAATTACATGTGCCCTAAAGTGAGTTATTAATAAGGTAATTAGCACATTTTCAGTATTTCGCCCAATTAGTGTAAAAATTTTTCTTGCTACTAATGCACATCCATCCACGTAGCCTTTCTTCAAAAACTGCAGGAACCTAGATATGACAGTTTCTTTTGAAACAAGGATTTCCGGATAAAAATAAGCACCTGGCATATTTTCGCAAAGGCAAAATGAAGACCCATTAGACCTAGGGCCCGAATTCACAAAAACTTCTTACGCTAGAATTTTTCGTAACAAAGAATTTTAGCCAATCCGGATGCCAGACATATCATTAGCGAAGGCGACTAGCCAATGGCAAATCGAACTTAAGAAAGAAAAGCTTTGTGAATGTGACCCCAGATATGCGTGCTCGAGCCACGCTTCGACGCGTACGATCTGTCCTGCATCATCTGCGCATGCGTGAGGCGTGTGGACGCGAATTCTCGCGCGCCGGCACGCGTGTGTGTAGTTTGGCCTATAAGATGAATCGTTGGTCGGTTAACTGCCCATATGATCTAGTTCCCTGTGCCCATAGGCCACATTCTCGGTCAATTCCTGTCGGCGATACGATCACATTGGCGAGATTCGGCTCCAGAAGCGTCGGTGTCGGGCGATAGCACTTCTTGCACAGTGCCAAGCACGCTATTTTGGCACTGTGTGAGGAGCGCTGGTGCTCGTCGACGCCGACGTGTTCGGTGCCGAGTCACGCGAAAGCATGTCTATCATCGAAATTTATTGCGTGAGAATACCGCTCCGAAACGCCTGGCTCCCGAGAAACATATTTTGAACTGTGAGTGAGCAAACATTCGCTTCCTTATATCCTATAGTGCGTTGGATGTTGTAGTTTCAGTTTCATTATAACCGTAGGTTAGCCCATTGAAATAAAGCGTCGTCAACCAAATTTTTGTGCGTTAGTATTAGGAATGTCCAAGTGGTAAGAAGTGTATGTGTGGAAAGCTTGGAAAGCCGGTCACATGGTAGAGGTAGTGTCACCGACCCCGTGAACGAGGCGCAGACGCCGGACCAAATTCCAAAGCCGACTTATCAGCTTCCGAAATTAATCCCACGAAAGCCAGTTTGAGGCGTATGCGCTCTCCCCCTCTGTTGAAGTTGTCGCGGGGCCGGCGTGTTCTTTCGCTGGCTTGCGTGACACGCGGCGCGCGCTTGGATTACGCGCTCTTTTGTGACACTGCCCCCCACTTTAAGAATATTATGCAATAATATTCAAGAAAACACAAAAGAAGCGCGCACAAAAGTCCACTACACACGAGTCCTTAAGTTCATAAATCAGTCCACCGCAATTCACACATCCGTTCACTCGCGATACATCGAGTACAAACACAAGTCACACAAGTACACTTGGACTACACAATAACACATCGCTCGTGTAACTAGTAGACTTATATTACACAATAAGACATCTCTCGCGTAACAATTACACTTGTACTAAACAAAATACATATCTCTCGTAACAAGGCAAACATATGAAATATAACTTGTGCAACAAGTCTACAGAACAATGACAGGGTAGTTTACAGAACACAAACAAACACTATGTCCATGATACATAAATAAACACTCGGTGTACTCAATCAAAACTGCTTTGCGCCACAGATAATCGTCAACGGTTCTTAAATTTAAATTTTCTGTCCTTGGTTTTTCGATTGGGGTGTTTCGCGAGGTTATGAGTCCCGGTCGGTTCATTTTCGGAATCGGGCGTGGAAGGGGGCTGGAAAGGCCTTGTCTGAGCCTTCGCTCGAGCTCGGAAGACAGCTGCCGCGGTGTTCTCATCAGCAGTTGATGGCTGTCCGCGAGCTTCTTCGATCATCGAGGGTTCGATCTTTGGTGATTCCTTCAAAGGTTTCGGGTCGTCTGGGCCTCGAACTCCCTCGATGTTTCCTATGATTGAGTCATACAGTGGGTTGTCCATACAAAGAGCAGTGACATTCCCACTGTAGTAGGGAGTCTCGACCTCACTCTTGGCTTCGGGAAGCTTCCTAGCAGTACCATCGACCAGGTAAACTAAACTGGTTTCGCCCGTGAGTGCATTGCCTTTGACCAAGTCCCTCCGTACGATCACTGTGCTGGTGCCGGTATCTCGTAACACCGTGACTTGTTTATCTGCCATTTTCCCGGCAAGTACGGGCATTCCCTTATCGGGAAATTCGGGGCGTTGGGTCATCACGGCATTAACGACCGGAATTCTTTTTCCGTCTCGGAGTTCTACAAAGTCGTCCTTTACGTCGTCTTGGTGTTTTGGCGGGGCATACACACCTGATGCCTGGGGAGCTTCTTTCACTCCGTTGCGGCATGTATCAGCTTTGTGCCCCGTTCACCCACAATTAAAACATTTGAGATCATTGGGGCGCTTAAAATTGGTCCGACAATTGCTAGCATGGTGGCCCAGTCGGTGACAAAGATAACACCTCGGAACAGGCTTCTGAGGGTTTCTTCTTTCATCGGATGTCGGTTTCTTTGAGTCCTGGCTCCTCTTTTTTGATCTTAGAGAGATTGGTGCCTCCCTGTGCTTCCAAAAATTGATCTGCCAATTCCAACATATCTTGAAGCGATTTAGCTTTCCTTTCTTTCAGGTAGAGTGGCAGGCTCGGGTGGCAACTGATGAGGAATTGCTCCATGATCAGAAGCTCTCTAAGCGCACCATACTCCTGTGCAGTCTCTTAAAGTTCGATCCACCTATCAAAACAGTGGCTGAGCCGCGCGGCAAATTGCGTGGCAGTCTCGCCATCGGCAGGCTTCCCGGTCCTAAACGTATCTCGGAAACCTTCTACGGTGAACCGAAATCTCTTTAGTAGAGCGGCTTTCACCCTTTCATAATTAGAGGCATCGGTGGGCGTCAGCCTACCGTACACACTAAGTGTTCTCCACTCAAACACGTGCTCAACGCAGTGGCCCATTTATACTCTGGCCAATTCTGGCTTTTATCAGCTGTCTCAAATCTGTGCAAATAAGCATCCAAGTCATCTTTTCGTTCATCGAATGCCACAAGCAGCTCGCTTGTGTTCAGACGGAAGCTAGTTTCTTCCCTTTCCGTGCTATCGACTCTTGGCTGAGCGGGAGCGTCTGTGCGCTGCCGCAAACGAAGTCGTTCGAGTTCTAACTCGTGCTGTCTTTGTCTTTCTCTCTCAGCTATTTCAGCTTTCCTTTCTTCTCTAATCTGTCGCTCCTTTGCTTCTCTTTCTTCTTTGACCCGTTCGGCCGCTAGCTTCTCTCTTTTTACAGCTTCTTTTTCTTCTGGCTAACCCACTTCCGTAGTTCAGCTCCGGAAAGACCCATCTTCTCACCAAGGGCAACTAATTTCTCGAGATGCATGATGCCCTTCAAAAATCTAGGCGCGTGCAAAAAATATCTGCCTAGATTTTATCGAACTGTTCTTAGCACAAAAGTTCTCTGCAATACTCAAAATCGTTTACAATGGCAATGTGAACGACCATACGCTCTTTCTCCCTACTATGGACACACAATTTGCACCAGAAAGGTCGTGTCGCGGACGCCAGAAATATTGTCACAGACCCCGAGAACGAGGCGCAGACGCCGGACCAAATTCCAAAGCCGACTTATCAGCTTCCGAAATTAATCCCACGAAAGCCAGGACAATTAAGAATGGGCCCTCTGGTGCGCCAGCGATTGCTGTTGCTGTCCAAAGACCGAGTCAGAGCCCAGAGTTGTCAAAACACAACAAAATATATTCTTCACACACACACACGTGCACACTTAGGCTAGTCACAACACAATACAATTCAGATGCGTATTAACAAACACAAGAAAATAATTCACGACAAGCACTAAGAGTCCAACACGTAAAGTACAAAATGAATAGGAACACTAAGTGTCCAATCGTATTCACCGTGCTGGTCCTGGAGTCAGACGATCTCGGCGTAGCTCGGGGCAAATCTCGAAGAAGGAACTTCTTCCGGAAATGCAGACGCTCAATGAACTCGTCGACTAGCTTGCCGGGGAATCCCCTTCTTCCGCAGACGCTCGGTCTTCACGTTACATCACTTCACCGGTGCGGACTGAAGTCCGTGAGGATTCTCGCACGGCGGTTATATAGCTTCCACAGGCGTTCTCGAACTTTCCTATCGGAGTCGTGATCCGGTAGCATGGCCAAAGCCTGGGAAGCTTCTATTGTTTTCTCGTACCTTCGACCGCCGCCCGTCGGAGCGTTGTCGAGGGGGGGGGGGGGGGTGATGACTCTTGCTGTTGGCACACGCTGTAGTTATCTCTCTCGACTCGCCGGGCGAGAAGGTGTCCCGGCGCGCGCGTGTGCTCTCTCTCTCTCTCTCCGGTTACCGTCGCTTCGTCGATGCTCTTCTAGACGTCTAGGCGCCGTTGTTCGCGTTGCTGTTTGCGGCGTATGCGCTCTCCCCCTCTGTTGAAGTTGTCGAGGGGCCGGCGTGTTCTTTCACTGGCTTGCGTGACACGCGGCGCGCGCTTGAATTACGCGCTCTTTCGTGACAGGTAGAGAGGGATGATATATATAGTGCTACGACGGTGATCTGCTCCGGACCACCGTCAGTTGCACTTCGCTCCATGAGGCAGGACGTGTGTCGAGTGAGCTTCGGAACAACACTTTGTAATGTGGTGAACGTAGTTTAAACCATGGATCCTGGACATCAAATAGGTGCTACATAATGCTAATGCATTTCTCTCGGATTTGCTGCTAAATTGCCACTAAATTTTCAGAGCGCAGCTCGTAGGCGTCCGTTCCTGCGGCAAGTGGCGGCGTCGGCGGCGGCGGCGTAACCGAGCGAACGAGCAGAGAGAAAGATGAAAGCGAACGCGGAGCGCAGCGGGTGGTGAAATACGCGAGGAGGAAAGCGGACAGGAGGGTGCAGCGGAACCATGAGGCGAAAGCGGAGGAGGGTATGGCGAAACCGTGAGAAGAAAAGAGTTGTGAGGCGACGACGGCTACGAGATGGCTCCAGAGTAGCGCGCGTCATCCGGTAGGTCTGTCAGCGGCGGCTGCTGTGAATCGCGCCCACGCGTCACCCACGCGCTGGCTCTCGCGATCTCCAGATTAACGAGGCAGTCGCGCCACACTTCGCTCCGTTTGAAACGTGCTGCACGAGAGAGATGGTCCGCGCCTGCCAATATATCCCGAAATGAAAAGACGTATAGAGCTGCGCTCACATTTCGCATTGGGGAGTATCGTAATCGTTGGTGAATATTTTATTTACTTCGTTGTATCTGATAATGCGTTATATCCATCGTCGTTATATTGAAGTACGACTGTATATCGCTGAATTTCATATATGTCATATTGCTGTCCGTATGTGCTGTCGGTAGTTCCGAGAGCTTATAGAACTGAAATACCTATATACATGTTCCTTTTACATGAAGCTGTTGTTTTGTTACTTCGTCTTATGTGCAGCTACGCAATTGCAAAGCCATTCCAATAATATATGCCTAATTACGAAGCTGAACATGCGGAGCGACGTGGATATAGCAACACCAATGGAAGCCGCGTAAGGAGCTTCTGGCCTCCAGGATGCAAGTGTAAATGAGAAGCCTACAGAGATTGATATCTAGCATGGCCAAAGAACAAGATTCAGAGAAACAATGACGACTTCCGAGATTGGATTACCTAATAAGTAGAGGGCAGTCCGTGAAAGCCAATTGCCATGTCCCTTATTTGCTGCCCACCGGAAAGACTAGCGCTCTTGGGCGTCTCCATGGTAACGAAGCTCATATTAAGGCAAGACGAATGGTCGTCCCATTCAAGGCAAGCAAAGCCAATTTCCGCGTGTTGATTTCTTCTATTTGCTTTGTCGAAATAGACATCCACGCGAATGCGAGACAACTATTGGGTACTGGTGAGAGCCACATATGCAGGCGATCTATATATATAGGCACGAGGATCAGATGTACCCTGCGTGCCTTGATTGTCCATTATTGGGTAATGATTTCGCGGGAATACGAAATTGAAACCACAGAAGGCAAGAAAAGGATGGGGAGAAATAAATTTACGGGGAGAAACTTGCAATGATGTGTGTGTACACACACACACACACACACACACACACACACACACACACACACACACAGGAGGAGGAGATATATACACAGGAGGATATATATATATATATATATACATATATATATATATACATATTGTCTCGGGAAACGGTATAACTGAAAATATAGAAGACCGTTCGTTTGGGGGTGGTACGCAGTCGTAAGTTTGTGTTTGGTGGCACAAGAACGAAGTAAGTCTTCAACGACTTTAGATAAGTAGCGACCCCAGACGGTGAGAAGCTGACGAGGAGCGCCGTGATGTAAAATTACGTCTTGCATCAAGAAGTCGGCGACGTCTGTAGCGCAACTGGTCGGGAGAGGTCTTGTGATAGCGTAACGGGTCGCATAATCCGTAACAACGGCAATCCATTTATTTCCAGCGGTGGAGAGAGGGAAGGGGCCGAGAAGGTCGAGGCAAACACGAAAAAAGGGCTCGGCGGGTATGTCAATAGGCTGGAGGAGCCCAGCTAGAGGAAGAGATGGCCTCTTCCGGCGTTGGCACGACGCGCAGGCAGCGACATAACGTTGAACAGAACGGTAGAGACCGGGCCAGAAAAAGCGCCGCCGTACACGGTCATACGTCCTGGAAACACCAAGGTGGCCGGCTGTTGGGACATCATGCAGTTGCTCGAGTACGGTCGCCCGAAGGTGTGCGGGAACGAAGAGTAGTAGTTCCTGTCCCTCGGGGTGCATGTTACGGCGATATAATGTGCCATTTACAATGACAAACAGGCGAAGTGACCGGTCCGACGAGCCAGACTGCAGGCCGTTGATGAGATCATTTAGAGACGTGTCCCGCCGTTGCTCGTCACCAATGTGGCTGAAAGCGGAGAGCGAGAAAAGGCCAGGTGGTGTATGCTCCGTGGCTGCTTCGGGGGCATCAACGGGGTGCCGAGACAAGCAGTCGGCATCCTGGTGTAGTCGGCCAGACTTGTACACCACAGTGTACGTGAATTACTGGAGACGTAGAGCCCAGCGACCTAGACGCCCAGTTGGGTCCTTGAGGCTCGAAAGCCAGCACAGAGCGTGGTGGTCAGTGGTAACAGCAAAAGGCCGCCCGTATAAGTAGGGGCGAAATTTGCTAACTGCCCATACAAGAGCGAGGCACTCGAGCTCGGTAATGGAATAATTGCGCTCGGCAGGGGGAAAGAAGCCGACTGGCGTACGCAATAACTCGATCACAACCACGTTGGCATTGGGCGAAAACAGCACCAATGCCATAGCCACTCGCGTCTGTGCGTACTTCAGTTGGAGCATTGGGATCAAAGTGGGCGAGAATCGACGGGGTCACTAAGTGAGTAGCGTGATAAGGTGTGAAAAGGCTGTGGCTTGAGCGAAACCCCACGAAAACGGAGCGTCTTTCCTGAGAAGATCTGTTAGTGGACGAGCTATGTCTGCAAAATTTCTGACAAATCGTCGGAAATACGAGCACAAGCCCTCAAAGCTCCGAACATCCTTGGCACAAGTTGGTACAGGGAACTCGATGACAGCACGAACCTTGGCGGGGTCGGGACGGACGCCAGTTGAATCGACGAAATGCCCGAGGATGGTAATTTGGCGGCGACCGAAGTGGCATTTCGAAGAATTAAGTTGTAGCCCAGCCGCACAAAACACCGACAGGATGGATGAAAGACGTGTGCGGTGTGTGGCAAATGTCGCGGAGAACCCGATCACGTCGTCCAGGTAGCACAGGCAGATAGACCATTTAAATGAAGCTGTGCAACAGCGTGTCCATCATTCGCTCGAATGTGGCCGGGGCATTGCACAAGCCAAATGGCATAACTTTGAACTGATAGAGGCCGTAAGCTGTAACAAATGCTGTCTTTTCACGGTCCACGACGATCTGCCAGTAACCAGAGCGCAGGTCGATGGATGAAAAATAGGTCGCGCCGTGAAGGCAATCCAGTGCGTCATCAATTCGTGGAAGAGGATATACATCCTTCTTGGTGATCTTATTGAGATGCTGATAATCAACGCAAAATCGCCAGCTGTTGTCTTTCTTTTTAACTAAGACACCAGCGGAAGCCCATGGACTCGCGGACGGCTGAATAATGCCTTTTGAAAGCATCTTGTCAACCTCTTGTTGAATAACTTGGCGCTCGGATGGTGACACGCGATAAGGTCGCCGGTGAATCGGAGGCGCATCGCCAGTATGTATGCGATGTTTGACGAGAAAGGTTTGACCTAAGGAACGGCCGTCAAAGTCGAAGATGTAGGAGTATGTGACGAGCAAATGACGGAGGTCGTCGACTTGAAAGGGCAGAGGGTCCGGGGCAATCATCTTTGTGATATCGCTCTGTACCAACGGAGAAGTGGGCGCGTCGGCGGACAAAATTGCTGACGTAGGATCAGGTGACAGTGATGAAATCTGGCACTTATCGGATGGTGACAGGGTGGCCAAAACTATGCCTTTGGGAAGAACTTGAGGACAGAGTCCGAAGTTCAAGAGGTGCAGGCAATTCTGGTTTGTCGCAACAGTCAGAACAGTGTGGGGAAAGGAAATGTTGTGCGACAAAAGGATACTGGTAGACGGAGTAACAACATAGTCACCATCCGGTACACTGGGGCAAGGTACAGCGACAATACAAGTGAGTGCTTGGGGCGGCAAACGAACAAACTCGGCACAAGAGAGCGGGCTCTGGACTACGTCAGGAACGTCTAGTGAAGCGGGGAAGTCAAGTTCAACGGACACCGGCCGAGCAATAAATTACAGCGGAGTGGTCAGTCAAGAAATCAAGTCCAAGGATTACGTCATGAGGGCAGTGGCGAAGAACATGAAACAACACGGACGTGTGGCAGCCAGCGACGCTCACGCGTGCGGTGCACATTCCAAGCACGACTGGAGTTACACCGCCAGCGACACGCACAACGCGTGACTCTGCAGGTGTGAGCAGTTTGTGTAAGCGTTCACGGAAATCAGAGCTCATGCTACATATATGTGCACCGGTGTCGATAAGGGCAGTAACGGGTAGGCCATCCACTTCTACGGCAAGTTGGTTCTCGTGCGTGGGCAAGGTTAAAAGAGGCTTTGCAGGTCGTGGGTCCAATGCAGCGTCACCTCCGGGAGCTGCATTGCTCAGTTTTCCTGGGAAGAGCGGCTAGAGGGGTGCGCCGATGAATAGCGGCGGGGCTGAGGGGACCGGGAAAGACGATCGTGCGGAGAAGGTGAACGGCTGGAGCTGCGGGTTGGTACAGGAGTGTCTCGGAGCGGTGAGCTGTTACGAGCGGGAAACTGCAGGGGTCGATTGTCGTCGCGGCGAATGTCAAAAAATGAGCGAGGGGAGGAAGGTTGGCGATACCGGCAGTGACGGGAAATACGTCCAACGCCGTGGCAATGAAAACATATGGGCTTATCGTGCTGGGTTCTCCACTGGGCCGGATCACGATAGCGGCGCAACGTTGCTGCATTTCTGTAAGGCGGAAGAACAGAACTGACCCGAGGGTGAAGCAGGGATGCAGCAGGCTGGAGTCCTGCGTTAGCCAGCTCTTCCCTCACGACGGCTTGTATTAAAGAGACTGTCGGTCGGGAGTAGTCGGAAGGGCGTGCAAAATAGGAAGGTGGCGACGCCGCCTCAATTTCACGAGAACGATGCGGACAACGCTATCGGTGGTGGGTTGCTGATTGGGTGGCTGAACGTCCGCGCAGGACGATGTAGCGGCCCTGTTTGGAAGCCGCATGAATTGTTGGGCGACGCGGCGACTCTTCAGTACTTCAAAACGCCGGCATTCCTTGATAATGTCTTCAATGGTCGAGCAGTTCTTAAAGACCAGCAAGTTGAAAGCATCATCAGCAATGCCTTTTAGGACGTGACTTCTTTGTCCGCCTCGGTCATGGTGGCATCAACTCGGCGGCAAAGGGCGATAACGTCAAGGATGTACGACACGTACGACTCCGTGGGAGATTGGGCGCGACAGGAGAGATCTTGCGAAGCGGCGCTCTGGCGGCCAATTGGTTTGCCAAATAGGTCACGAAGCTTCTGCTTACATAGATACCAGCTGGTCAGCTCCGTTTCATGAGTGTCAAACCAGACGCCTGCTGTCCCACTCAGGTAGAAACCCACATTAGCGAGTGTCACTGTCGGGTCCCACCGATTGTTGGTTGTGACGTGCTCATAATTCCTAATCCAGTCATCAACGTCGACGTTGTCGGGTGACGCAAAAAGATCCTGGGTCGCGGGGTTGGATCAAGGTCCCTGGCTGGGGTGCCGGTGTTGCGGTTGACGCAATATCTCCGCCTGTTGACATGGTGGAACTTGCCAGGAGACGTCCGCTACGGAGTTCCGTCTTGAGTAGTGCCCCAGCACCTCCACCAAATTTCACGGGAAACGGTATAACTGAAAATATATTTACAAAATATCTACAGCGAGCTGTAGCACTGCCAAGATGGCGGTAAGACAATCTCGTCAATCGTCGTCTTCTTCACCCAAATGGTCACCGTCATCTTTGTCCCATTGCGCACAATCTCGTAACAATATATATATATATATATATATATATATATATATATATATATATATATACAAGAGTTCACCGACTTTCGAAGACAAAATTAATGTGCACGTCAAACGCGGAAAAAATTGCTCGAACGAAGTTACCTGTGCAGTCAGAGATAGCGTTCACAAACATTTTAGGTACTGTGCACTACACTGTTTGTGGTGCACATATGATCTTATACGTCGCCGTTTTACTTTGGCTTGATGTTATGCAAACCGGCCGTGTTTAATTTTCAGGCTGTCTGCTTTTCTAAGGATGGAAGGAAGGAAAGAGTGGAGAAGCAAAGGCAGGGCGGTTAACCAGTTTAGTACAACCGGTTTGCTACCCTAAACATGGGAGCGGGATGGGGGAGAATGAAAGATGGCGAGGAGAGAGCGAGAGAGGACATAGCACAGCACACACATCGTCAGTATAGCCGCTCGAAATAGCATTTTGTAGATTTTGTTGTAGCTTTTCGTGCAGCAAATTATCTGCGATACTCTTCACGGACCACAGCTTCCACAACTCAAAAGATGCGCACCTACGAGTTGCCTCATGTAAAACGATCCACATATAGCTCCTGTGTGGTGTCGTCCTCCATAAATTCAAGCTTTTGGAGTACAAAAGGCAAAGTCGCGATCGGGAGCTTGTTGAACGCAGTCAGCAGCGCGTATTTCTAAGAGAAGCCCAACAATATTCTAATCACAATTGGTTTGAACCTGAAGCACATCACCGCTGGCCTCCGCCGAAGTGCCTGCCGTGACTCGAGCTCCTTCTTTTGGTAAACTTCGCTTTTGCATCACATTTCTTGGCTTCCAGATGTGTTCGTGAAGAGCGGCAATAATTAAGTCGTGTAATCACGTCGTGAACCATGCGTCCAATATACGTATTTTCAGCATGAAATCAATATATCGATATATGTCCAATATATGTATCAATAATCAATATATGTCCTAACTATTATGCACCAAGATTTAAAAATATGCTAATGCCACGTAGCTGGACAGAACCAAGATAAGTATGTTTGCCGTTGCTTGAAGATACTCAGATTATTTTTGGCGTGCCGCCTAATTACATTATTAGTATTAATTAATCAATCAACTTCCAAAATATTACAATTAGATGGAAAGTGTCAATCAGAAAATTGTAGAGCAACATGGACAACTCCCGATACAGATTTCTGTTGCTCAATACGTGCTGAAAGAAGCCCGCGAATACACGCTAAGTGCCTCGAATGGCCAGTCGCGCGGCAATTTGCGTGTATTCGCGGGATTCTTGGACGCTCGGAAAAACACTTATGTAGCACGTATTGAGGAACAGAAAGCTGTATCGGGAGATTTGTTACCCACTACCCTCTACAATGCACTTGCGTTTGAGGGTATTTAGAATAAATAAACAAATAAATAAATAAATAAATAAATAAATAAATAAATAAATAAAAATCACAGCATATCCACGAAGTGAATGATGATGAGTGGGCGAAGCAACGGGGGATCATTCGGGTAAACCACAGCTACGGACGAGAGATAAAGAGAGCGCGCGTCGGGAACGAGAGACTCAAGGTAGTTTTATCAGCTGTATAAACTTGGACATGCAGCAGCACCAGCAACGTGCAGAACTGTTGTCGACGCCGTCGGCGTTTTGCCCGCGTTCGCACCGAACGCGCACAAAGTGGAACCGGAACCGGAACCGGAAGTGGAAGCGGAACCGGAACGCCATCTAGTGAACACTTCATAAAACTACAGATGGCTACATACTACTACTACAACTACTACTACAGAGGAGGAAACGACCCCCACCCTAAGGAGCTTCGCCCCTAAAAATGCAAGGGCTGCGCGGCACAGTCACAGCGTTAAGCTAGACGAGCGTTTCGACACTACTACCTAGTAATTTGAGTGAATGCGTCAGGAACGCGCTTGGGAAGCCGTCGCGCTTGCAAGCCAACGCGTTCTATCGCCGATGGCTAGCGCCGTTCGGCCCAGCCAAGCGGCCGACAATGCAACTACGTCTGTCACATTCGCTCCCATTGCAACGCGCCCGACGCGGCCTGCTTGGGACGCCGGACGTCGCGCGCGCAAGCCGACGCGTTCAATCGCCGATGGCTAACGCCTTTCCCGCTCTCGGATAGCAAGCGCTTGCGTGGCTCAGTGGTAGAGCATCTGCCTCTCACGCAGCGGGCCTGGTTCGATCCCGGCGGACAGCGGGTACTTTTATTGCGATAGCAATTATATGGACACTCAAAAGCAGATTTCTGCCGTCGCCGTCGCCGTCGCCGTGAGGTTCCGTATGACGTCATTTGGAGATGAAATCGTCGCCGCGCGCCAAACGCTGTATGTGCGAGTGAAAGGGCGCGAGGGGCGCGTCTTTCACGGGGAGTGAACGCACGGCGGAGAACAAACGCGCGTTCTGCGCCGTGCTCGCTTAAGGGCTGCAGAAGTAGGCGTCTCTTTTATTGCGATAGCAATTATATGGACACTCAAAAGCAGATTTGTGCCGTCGGCGTTGCCGTCGGCGTTGCCGTCGGCGTTGCCGTCGCCGTCGCCGTCGCCGTCGCCGTGAGGTTCCGTATGACGTCAATGGAGATGAAATCGTCGCGGCGGGCCGAACGCTGTATGTGCGAGTGAAAGGGAGCGAGGGACGCGCGCTTTCACGGGGAGTGAACGCACGGCGGAGAACAAACACGCGTTCTGCGCTGTTCTGGGCGTTAAGGGCTGCAGAAGTAGGCGTCTCTTTTATTGCGATAGCAATTATATGGACACTCAAAAGCAGATTTCTGCCGTCGGCGTTGCCGTCGCCGTCGCCGTCGCCGTCGCCGTGAGGTTCCGTATGACGTCAATGGAGATGAAATCGTCGCCGCGCGCCGAACGCTGTATGTGCGAGTGAAAGGGCGCGAGGGGCGCGCGCTTTCACGGGGAGTGAACGCACGGCGGAGAACAAACGCGCGTTCTGCGCCGTGCTCCCTTAAGGGCTGCAGAAGTAGGCGTCTCTTTCCTCCTTTACAATCACCATATATGTAGAGCAAACGCGCCTTCTTCCGACGCGCGAGAGGCCGTGGGGGAGGGGGGGGGGAGGGAAGGGAGGCGACGTTTAGCTGCGGCACCAAGTGCCTATCTATATCAGAGGCTCCGGCAACAGTCACCAACGCGGCACGCATTTTGAGCGAACGCGGGCAAAACGCCGACGGCGTCGACAACAGTTCTGCGTGTTGCCGGTGCTGCTGCATGTCCAAGTTTATACAGCTGATAAAGCTGCTATCATTACTCCGTATAGCTCTCTTCAAATTTGCTATCGCAATTGATGCTTCGCCTTTCAGGTGAAACTGCGACAACTTTTCTCCTTTACAATCACCATATATGTAGAGCAAACGCGCCTTCTTCCGACGCGCGAGAGGCCGTGGGGGAGGCGGGGAGGGGGAGGGAAGGGAGGCGACGTTTATCTGCGGCACCAAGTGCCTATTTATATCAGAGGCTCCAGCAACAGTCACCAACGCCACACGCATTTTGAGCGAACGCGGGCAAAACGCCGATGGCGTCGACAACAGTTCTGCGTGTTGCCGATGCTGCTGCATGTCCAAGTTTATACAGCTGATAAAGCTAATATCATTACTCCGTATAGCTCTCTACAAGTTTGCTATCGCAATTGATGCTTCGCCTTTCAGGTGAAACTGCGACAACTTTTTTTATATCAGAGGCTCCGGCAACAATCACCAACGCCGCACGCATTTTGAGCGAACGCGGGCAAAACGCCGACGGCGTCGACAACAGTTTTTTTCGCATGCGATAGCGGCTACGGGGCGGCGGCGGCGGCATCATCGCGACCCGAAACGGCTATTGGAATGAGCCCGTAACAGCTTACGCTGTAATAAACCAAACAAGCATGTGCGAGAGCTGACGCGAGCAGACGATAGTACGAAACGAGCGGTCCGGCTGAGAGCAGATACGAGTACACATCGAGCGATCGGGCGAGTCCGCATACCACCAGTTTCCCGCGCGCACGTCACTGAAGGGGCCGCTCTCATTGGTCTTCGCCCTTCGCGGCTCGCGTCTTTCATCTCACGCTCCGCGTTCGCGCTTTCATATTTCGCTGTGCTCGTTCGTTCGGTTACGCCACCGACGCTCGCCGCAGCAACATTAAGAGCTGCGCTCTAAACGTCCGTGGTATGGAACGCAGGGCCGACAACTATACGCGTAAAAGGGCTGCAGGTTTGCATACATACATCAAACATGCAATGTGTTATCAAGGTGCGCTGATCAAAGGGACGCAAGAGCACAGTATAATATATATTTTTTAAATTTTACTGTCCCCTGATGCGGACACCATCCCATAGATGAAGGACTTACTTAGGTACAGTTTTTTTTGTGCCATTCACCATCATCATCATCACGAGCCTATTTTATGTCCACTGCAGGACGAAGGCCTCTCCCTGCGATCTCTAGTTACCCCTGTCTTGCGCTAATGAATAGGAAAATAATAATAATAATAGGAAAACCTACGTGTATTGTCCCACTACTGACCAGGTTTGCGAACTTCATTCAGGCGAGGCTCCTGTCACTAACAAGAACAACCATTCTTCCACAGGTACTAGCAGTGCACATGCAGCAACGTCATAGCTTATTACTAACCCGAATCGTAAACAGGTCTCTGTCTTCTATTCTAACGTGCGCAGCGTAGGTAACAAACGCGAATCTTTGTCCTCTCTAATAGACACGTGTTCAGCGGACATAGTCATTCTTACAGAAACGTGGCTCTCAAATCAGATAGCTAATCACGTAATTTTTGAATGTGAAAGTAACTATAAATTCTTTCGTCGAGACCGCGAGCAGCGGACAGGCGGCGGAGTGCTTATAGCCGTCCGTGATACCATATCTTGCCGCGAGATAACTATTTCTACTGATTTGGAATTTGTATGCGCTCGAATAACCGTCGATCACAAAGACTTCATCTTTAGTGCCTACTACCGGTCACCTAGTTCAACTAACACATTTTGCAATGAACTTTCCGACATTTTAAGCAACTTGACACAACAATTTTTTTCCATGCCCTTTGTTCTTAGTGGGCGATTTAAACTTTCCAGGGGCTGACTGGAAAACCCAACCTACAGTTATAAAGGGTGGATCTGAGTGCCTTGCGTTCATTAACCTATGTCTTGATTTTAACCTCACGCCACTTGTCACTAATCCGACGCGAAGTTCCAGTCATTCCGCCACCGTTTTGGACCTCATTTTAACCACAACCCCTAACCTCGTTCCAAGTGTTGAACATTTTCCTGGCGTTAGTGATCACTGCATTCTACTTTTCGACTTACGTGCTTGCACCCCTTCGGTCAAATCATCCAAAGTTATTCGTGATTATGAGAATGCTGATGTCACCGCTAATTATTCTGGATGTCATCCTTCATTAGCGAATATTTGCCGAATTTGTACACTCGCACGGTGGAAGCAAACTGGGCTTTGTTTAAAGATAAAGTAAAATACCTAATGGACCGTTATATCCCACTGAAGCGTATTACGACTAAATCTCGGGCATCTTGATTTAACGCACAACTTAAACGGTTTCTAAATAAAAAGAAAAGGTTATTTCGACGCACAAAAAGATACACAAACGCCTCGAGCTGGTTTGCTTACACTAACGCAGATAACGAATACAAACAGGCTATAGCACGCGCCAAGGATGACTTTTATTGTAGCACACTGCCGACACTTCTACGTGACAATCCTCGAAAATTTTGGTGCGAAATCAATAGCAAAAATGAAACCTTGATTGAGCTTTGTGATACTGGTGGCGTTCCTGTATATAACAAGGACTGTTGTGATGTATTAAATAATGCATTTATTTCCTTTTTTCGCATAATAATCCTGTTGTATATCCTGATTATCCCGACTCGTGTTTTTCCCCATGTATCCTATTGTGTTTGATTCAATTGGTATTTCTCGTTTAATTGAAACCCTAAAGGTCTCTAGCAGTGCTGGCCCTGACGGTATTAATTCGAAGTTTTTGAAATGTACATCAGTGTATTCATCATTGATTCTTTGCGAGATTTTCTCACAGTCATTGCAATGTTGCACCGTACCAAGTGATTGGAAGGTGGGGAGGGTGGTTTCTTTGCACAAATCAGGTGTTTCTCACTCTCCACTGAACTACAGACCGATATCATTGACCAGTATACCTTGCAAGCTCATGGAACACGTCATCTATTCACATGTGGTATGTTTTCTTGAATCTAACTCATTTTTTTCTACTTGTCAGCATGGTTTTAGAAAATATCTTTCCTGTGAAACGCAACTTCTGTTATTTACAAACGACTTATTTCGCGCTGTTGATAATGGTTTCGTTGTCGACTGTATTTTTCTAGATTTCGCTAAGGCATTTGATTCAGTCTCACATTAGCTACTCTTTTTTAAACTTGACAGTTTGAACCTTGATGCCAATGTTATAGGTTGGATTAAATGTTTTCTTTCTAACCGCTTTCAATATGTTTCGGCTAACGGTCATGATTCTTCTTTCGCTTCAGTAACATCGGGGGTACCTCAGGGGTCGGTTCTAGGACCACTACTCTTTCTCTTATACATCAATGATCTTCCTACCCAAGTTTCTTCTACTATAAAACAGTCTGCTGATGATTGTGTAATATATCGCATAATTTCTAACTCCTGTGACCGTACTGCATTACAGACTGACCTTGATAGTATTTCCAGCTGGTGTTCTGATTGGCTAATGAAACTTAATATTAACAAGTGTAAAAGCATGCGCGTGTCTCGAGTGCATTACTCAACTAATCCCGCTGATTACACTCTTAATAACACACCCCTAACCGCCGTGACTTCTTACAAATATCTCGGCGTCATTATATCCCAGAATCTATCATGGACTTTGCATGTGAACTATATTATCAACAACGCTAACCGCATGCTAGGTTTTTTGCGTCGCAACTTCTCACGCGCCAATACTACAGTAAAACTCACACTTTACAAGACCTTGGTCAGACCCAAACTTGAGTATGCGTGCTCAATTTGGGATCCTGGCCAGGTAACATTAACAAACTTTTTAGAGCTTATCCAGAATCGCAGCGCCCGGTTTATAATTTCTAACTATAGTCGTTATTCTAGCGTCTCCGCAATGAAACTAACTCTTGACCTACCAGACCTCGCTCTGCGCCGACAGTGTTCTCGACTGTGCCTCTTCCATAAAATATTTTACTTCGATCTCACACTTAAGGAAGAATTACTACATCGGCCATCGTACGTGTCATCTCGCATTGATCATTCCCAGAAAGTTGGTATACCCCTTTGTCGCACAAAAACCTACTCTGACGCACTTATACCAAGAACCTCGGAAGACTGGAACCACCTCCCTGCCTCCATCACGGCCATCTCTGACTCCAAGAATTACAAGTCCACCATTAATACTTACATTTGTTCTTGCCCCTCCTCTCTGTAAAGCCTTCGGGCGATTGAGAGTACGAAAATAAATAAATAAATATACATCGAAACATCGAATAGGCAAGCGGCTCATCGAAAGAAAAGATTTAAAACACGTGGTGCAAGATACAATTATAAAAACTATGGTGTTCGGTCGTTAGGTAAGCCTGAACCCTGTAGGTCTTAAAATCGTATCTACCACGGCGATTCTGAAATCCTTTTTTCGGGGCGAAGCACCTTAGGGCCGAGCCTTGTCCCCCCCCTCCCTCGTAGTCGTCGTCGTCTGTAGCTATGGTTTGCATGGAGTCCGCTAGGGGCGCTGCGGTGCACAAGGGCGTTCGTTCCCGACGCGCGCTCTCTTTCTCTCTTCAGCCATGGATGATAACGGTCGCTTCTGATAACAGCGCGCCCGCTATGGATGAAAAGGCGAGAGTAGCGGCTCAACTGCAAGCGGAGTCGAGGGCTCGCAAAGCTGCTGCAGCACGGCGACGTCGGCATGCGGACCCGGAGCTGAGGGCTCGCGAAGCTTGCGCTTGAACCGAGCATTGGTGCCACCAACCTCAGGTAGAGAACGCTTCCGGCGTTTTGCCGCCGCTTCCCGCACTCTCGCCGCCTCTGGGTCCACTTGCTGGCGTCGGGGGATTCACGGTTACCCGAATGATCCCCCGGTGCTTCGCCCACTCATCATCATTCACGTCGTGGATATGCGGTGTTTTTTTTTTTTCGTTGAACAACTTGGCTAACGTTAGCTGGGAAGCTTGCCCCAGTACCCATCGCTGTAGCTCAGTGGCTATGGTGTTGTGCTGCTGGGTACGAAGTGGTGTGTTAAATCCCTGCCGAGGCGCCAGCATTCCGATGCATGGGGATGGAATACAAAAACGCCCGTGTGCTTATATTTAGGCACACCTTAAAGGGCGCCAAGTGGTCAAAATTTATTCCGGAGTCCCTCACTTGGGCGTACCTCGGTTTATGCCACGCAAAACCCCAGATTTAAATTTAACCCTGCCCCCGCGTATTTCATGTCGTGCTTTTTTTTTTTGAAATGTGTCCTTCGACTATAACGTTTTCTTATTTACGAGAATAGAAGTTCAAGTAAGGCAACGTTTTTTGATGCAAAATTTTACGGGAGGCCTGACAGTCGCAAGCACATGGCGGTCCTTTTATCTCTCTCGCTGCGATGCACGCACTAGCTCATGGCCCTGACTGTGGAAAATAAAATTCAAAGGGCACCATGAATAAAAACTTTGTGGTGACGTTTCCATGAACCTGGGCCATGAGTTCTATTTTGAACTGAATTCTATTTTGACTGCTTTTGTGAACCGGATCGAAAAAAAAAAAAGGCGAAAGCTTGCACTAGGCCGCACAAAGCTCAAGACACAGCGAAGCTGGCCGATTGATTGCGTCTCTTGGTTGTAGCTAGGTTATCTCTCTCTTTCGTTTTTTCTCTCTTTCTTTCTCTTTTTCTTTCTCTTTTTCTTTCTCTCTCTCTCTCTCTCTGTCTCTCTCTCATTTTCTATTTCTCTCTCCCAAAGGAAGTTGTGTTGCAATCGTCAGTAGAATGCAACCATATGTTTCCCATAAATGCACGTTCGGCAAGCGTGGGTGTATAGCGCAGTGGTTATGACGCTTGCCTTCGAACCGTGGGTACCCGGGCTCGAATCCTGCCTTGCCAAGAACGTTCATTGTGTTTTATTTCTTTATTTCTCTAGGGCGGCGAGCGCAGGATCGAGCGCCAGGATGATGTCACGGTGCATGCGCAGTAGCGCGCAGCTGGCAGGAGCTCAGCGGAGCCGTGTCTGTGTGGCGTCGCCTGGTTGCAATGGCTACGGCATGGCAGTTTCTTGATACGAACCACGAATTACGGCTGGCTTAAACTGCGGAAGAAGACGACGACGCTCGAGCCAATGCTGATGATGATAATTTCGTGGCACATGCACAAATTACGGGTGGCTTAAACAGCTTCGCTGTTAAAAAAAAGTTTCAAGTGATATTTACCGTTGTTTTGCGATCTGTATTTTACTGCATCCGGCTGCCAAGCCAAGTTGTTCTTCGCTATATCTAAAGTGAGCGAACACTCGTTGCGGTGGCTTAGCGGCAATGGTGTTGCGCTGCTAAGCACGAGGTCACGGGATTAAATCGCGCCCCAGGTGGCCGCATTTCGATGGGAGCGAAATCCAAAAACGCCCGTGTCCCGCGCATTCGACTAATGTTAAAGATCCCCTGGAGATAAAAATTAATCTGGAGTCCCCCACTACGATATGCATCATAGTACTTGAATTCGACAGTGGCGCATCGCATTCATGTAAACAGCGGTAATGCGCTTGGAAGACGAATAGCACTAATGCGTCACGTGCATTGAGACCACTTATGTACGCAGTGCATGTGAGCGCTGGCTAATCGCATCGAGGGATCGAGGAAAAGTGAGACGGCTGCCGGCGTGTGCTCGCCTCGACTCACCGGCAAGACGCATTCGCCGTAAACAGGTTCCGGCTTTTTCTGGACGACGGGAGATGCGCTGCATACAAACGCTGTCACAGAGTATCACCATAAGCGCTAGGAAATGCGATACGCCACTGTCACACTGATGTAAACGCAACTCTAGGTAGCACCTTGTACTACGCTGTATCGCATAAGATAAGCTGACGTTTTATTCAGCGCCCCAAGGAGAGAGTAGTACAGCAGCCTGAAATGAGGCACACGGTTGAGTACCTAGCCTCTATTTACGACTGGCTTTAGCAGACAAAAACAACACCGAGTATAGACACAGTTTGGGAATTCAGGCACCTTGAACAAGATCTATAATGAATGTCGGAGGGAGTTGCATAGCTTGGGCCAGCAGCTACCGACGCAGGTAGAACGAAAGAGAAAGGAAGCAAGAAGAACGATACTTGGGGAGAGAAGCTGATAGCCAAGACAAGGGAACCGTAGAGCTTTTGAGCCATTGAAAGAGATTGATTAGCTCGAACCAGTCTACCGCTAAGCTTTCCATTGTTCGAGCCGATCCTCTCGGTGAATTTATGTGGACAGCTGTGGCAGTGATCAATGCTCATTCGCTGTTGAGAGTTAAAGGAATGGGGAAGATGGTGCGGTAACTGGGAAGTTCTAGGGAGGGAGGGTTGCTTTAACAGAGAGAGCAAGAAAGTCGCTAGACCGCGTCAAAAGATAATCAGAATCAAAACCGCGTCAATAGATAAGGTACCCGGAGAATGTGCAGCATACTCAGTCTATTCGATTAAACATTTATGCGACGGGGTTTAGTCACCGTTGCCTGGCTAGGAACAGCACTGCTACTTCAAAAGATCCCTGCTTAAATTAACTTTCTTTTAATCTTCAATTCAAGTTTCTTTTTGCGCAGAGTAATCAATGCCAGAAAACCTGTCAGCGTATTGTTGCTGATGTTGTGATGTCATGACATCCTAAATGAGCCTGCATTCCCCAAGCAAAGTAAATAAGTGATGGGAAGAAAGCATTTGTAAATACAAAAAAAATATATCGTTCGTTACTACGGTTAAACACTGTGGTTCATGATTAGCGCTTACAGATCTACCAGTGTTGAACATAAGAACACGAGTAATTTTGATAACTTCCCATTATATCAATCTGCATCAGTGATTGACCTGAGCTTTTTCTGCCCCAGCAAATGTTTTACTGTGCACTTCTATATTTTTTATGCGAGGAAAATAGAGATATGCTGTGAACCCGGCGATATTAGCCTGACTGATTACCTGGCATGCTATCCAGGTGCTGCGTGACAATCATGGCATATACCAAGGTCGATTCAAATGGTCGCGAAGCTTCGGGCAAAAGGCGGTTCAGAACGAATTGTCACCGACATCAGCAAGAGTGGTTATGGGAGCAGCGATTAAAGCGCGACTATGTTTGGAGGGAACAAACATTGGGAAAGAAAAAAGCGTTTTTTTTAAATTAAAGCGAGACACAGATTCATTCAACGAAGATAAAATTCCTAATCAATTTTATATACGCATGGCGAAAAAGGAACAACTCTATTTCACTTGATAATTATCAATAAATACCTTTGTTCAGCGCCCACCGATAGAAGCCGCGCTATCACTTGCAATGCAATGTAGCTCTTGAAGTGTGCACAAAGGCGCACTCGTTAAGGTAACCTGTTACATGTTGTGTGGTTTTGCTTGTCTACGTTTGTCTGAATTGGGTGATGCGGGTAGTTTCATTGTTTATTAACCTGTTCTGTCAGAAGGGTTGAGTTGCGACCGCTAGATAGCTGTTTAGTTGTTTTCGTTAGACAGCGCTGGCCGACGGGCTTGGCGTCCGACGAACGGACGAGCACTCTATGCCCAAAGCGTTCCTTGGCCTCCAAATAAAGTATGTTCCGTGCAGCGATGCGATTTCGACACCCGTACGACTGAACGTTTCCTGCATCGCTTTCCGCGCTGAAAGCTCGAAACGCCCATCAAGTCGAATGACGGGACATTTGAATATACAGCTCTAATGGCAGGCCTTCGAAAACAAATTTCGTGCCTTTGAGAACGAAATGACGTTACTTCTGTTTTTAACGGATATGACGTCAAATTATTTTCTCTTCCATCGGAAGTGTTCCCTCCTCACACAGATGGCGCTAACCACCATGAGCCGCAGATGAACCGCCATCTTTTGAATGTATGGCTTCCAATATACATGGAAGCTTCGCTACCAGGTATATTTACCTTGGCATACCTAGTGACCACAAAAACACAAAAAACAGCACACACACCCACAGACGCACGTGCGCAGAGCGTGGCATCTCGCAATGTAGATATCTCGATCCTTTATGATCAAGAGTGGTGACATTTCCGACAGGTTACTGTTAGTTGAACGTCAATAGTCGCGTTGTGATGCGTTATGAAAATAAAATTCAAACGAAGCCCTCATCATTCGTACTCGAGAATGACTTTATTGAGGCAGGCTGTCCTAACTTCCGCATGAAGATTGTTGTGTACACGACATCTCTGTCATGCAGTAACCGATAAATCGGAAAGACGGACCGATGACTAAATGAATGGCTGCGTAACAGCGATTAGAATGTTTATGACGGGCTATAATTATGCCTTGCTAGTCACCGCATTTTTAAGCTATAAAGCTGAGTTTGGTAGAGAGAAGTTCCAGTCAATTCATAAAATAAATTTCAAAGACCCAAAAATACGCGAATATGCTATCAGTGCAGATGGCATCAGTATGGCGCCAACTGATCTGTTGGAAAAAAAAGAATCGTTCTTTTTGTGATATGGGCGGGGAACGAGGGATCTACTTATCTGCGTAGGCTTAGACGCCTGATGGCACTTGAGATGACTGAAATCTTTTCTTTGCATGAATGTGTTTAGCACTGCTTTCGTTACTGTGTTTGGTACACATATGTGTAAGCTTCTAAAACAAAAACTTTTTCTTGTGTTTTGATGTCTTGGTTGAACGTATTGAGTGTTGTGTTATGTCGCACCAGCCTGCTCGAACCCACAGAAGTTTTAATGACTTACCTTGCAGTTTTTCTGCCAGTAAAGATACTTTGTGGTTGCATATATTCAGGATCCTTCGTTCTCGGATTTTAAAATGTTTTTTATTATTTTTTAATCTGGGAGGTAAAAATTGTGTGCTGTTTATAGAAAGAAATCCGGGGAGAAATCGTGTTTCTTGCTGTCTGGCAGCCCAAAGCTCCTGGATTTTTCTGGTAACTTTCGCAAATGATTAACACACGCAATGGATTTATTTTTTAAAACCTATTTAAACACGCGAAATGAATGATAGGGACATGTACAAGGAGAACTGCTAAGTCTCGTGACCAATTCATTTATACAAAAGTTAATTGGCAGGCATTATTAACTTTAAAAAAAACAATAGAAATGTGTTTGGCGATCTCTTCCTTACATTGTTCTCTGCACCTTATTTAACTAAGAAAAAAAAAGTATCTTAGTGTGAACGGGCACGCCTCACAAGAGCTGAGACGATGTTCCTTGTCTTACAAGCTTGTTGACGTACATTATCATATGTATTTTGAGCATTTCTGTGTCCATCTTAGACCTGCTGGGCCTTTTGCTCTTCTATGTTGCACTTTACAACTTTGTGCCATACGCTCTTGCAACACGATTAATGGAACAACTACTAGGCCGATCTGCCTTAAACGTAACATAAGGGAGTAAACGTCCTCTCGACGTCGCAGCTACCGTTCGCAATGCTGAGCGACGTCAGCGATACGGTCAATTCTCAGCGCATTACCGCCGATTACGTATATGCGACGTGCGGGAAATGCTATGCGATGCTATTGGTTGTATGCATGTAAACGCGGCTACTAAAAAGCAACAAGAATTTGTTCACTCAAGGCCAGCAGGCACTGAATATATTGTTACGCGAACGAAGGATTATGAACTGGAGACTAATTACAATGTATATTTAAAAAAGCAACTGCAGCGCAGGCCAGTTGTTGCCTATCACGTATATGGCTCCTTCAGCCGACAGCTCAAGAGCAAGGAACAGTTCGTCTTCTTCGGTGGGGCGCCCGCGCGCATCGTCCACGAGAAACACGCAATATGCATATATCATTATCCCCGGCGGCAGAAGCACCGTTCCGCTGCGTCTAAGTAACGGTGGTAACAGGAGGGTAGTACGGTTGTAGGCATGCGACATGCACAACGTCAGTGGAATTCGGGGCAGATGAGACACTGGTACTGACTGGGGTGATTTCATACGTGACTGGAGTCACGGCACGCAGCACTCGATATGGGCCTGTGTACCGAGGCAGTATCGAGACGCAATATGCATGTAGCAATATTATACGAGGTGATCATTTCTATGTTTTATAGAACTTTTAAATATCGCCCATTACAGATAACATAATTCTAGTGCTTGAACTGGATTATTCAGAGAGGCGGACTTTACTTGCACGAGAAATCAAAATTCCTATCCAAATAATCAAAGAATTCGCCCAATAACTTCTTAATTAATTACCGTACGGCGCATATTGCAATTTACAAATTGTAGCCAGTGAGCTTGCGAGGCTTATCAACTTGGAATGGATTTCCAGAATGATACAAGTTTGGGGATATGCGCCAAAAATCTAGCAGTAAAAAATGCACTTATGTTCCGTTTACTTTTTTAACAAAACGCAGTTTTATGCATTGAGACACAAAAGTAACTGCAACGCCCGTGTATTTCGTCCCACACTTTGATAATATATCAAAACTGGTGTCACCCTGGAGATTCGTTTCTAGTGGAATCGTCTTGCAAACTCACTGGCTACAGCTTTCTTTGTCATTACGTTATCACTGCAAAGGCACCGTGGGTACAGACTGTCATATCAGTAGCTTCCTTAATCTTTTTGTTTTGGTTAACATTTACAAGCACCAGTAGGCTACTGTTAAGCTTCCCTGGCACTCTGCTGTCTAGCGCAACCGATCGAACACGTTCAGTCACTCCATTACATTGCACTGCAGATCACTGCATTGCACGTACCGTCTTTCCAGGGGAGGGTCAGTCACGTCGAAAAGAGTTATCTTGAAAGAACAGCGCGGCTCAGTGGCCTCCTAATTGCTTCACTAATGGAGTGCTGTAGCTTAGCTAAGATCGAAGGGCGAAATGAAAGGACGACAAACAAGGAAAGGGAGGGCGGAAGTATTGTTCTTGTCGATTACGTCATTGCCAGCACAATTAAGGTTTTCTGCATGAACGCTGTAAAAATGGGCAGAGAGCGACAAAGAGCTGAAGAAAGGGTTATTGTGTTAATGACTGCGGGATAATAGAAGAGAGAAAAAGGAAGCCATCTATAGGGCCAGCCTTTAGAGTAGTCTAATACTCTTGAAAGATGTGCTGTGCGAAAAATTCTGTCTCTTGAAGCGCTATATTAAGTGGACAAGAAAAAAATAGAAGCTGATCTTTTTATATTAGTTTCTTTTGTTACTACAAGAATTCCTTGCTCCCTTAATTATATTCCATATTTAAAACCTCTCTGTATTTTTACATTTCCTTTTGCAACGTTGTATTACACATTTCTTCATTTTGCTTACGATCGGTTCCTTTTGTATTTACATTCATCATATTCTTCTCGTAATACCACCTTATTCTTGATCTACTAATTCAGAGAGAATTTGTGTAATTTTTTAAGGAGTTCATCATCACCATCATTATTGTCACCATTCTAAAAATTTTGTTTCTTTTGACTCTTGAATATATTGCTTGCCTGTATTGAGTCGGGGTACTAGGCTGTCGCTTTGACTAATCCATGATTTTGTTGATTTGCCACTATTAAACATCTTACCAGCTCATCCTAAGGCGAGGCACGCAAATTTCACGCAACGGGAGCTGATGTGTAGCGCTCCTCTTTCTCTGGCACTGCCCGCCAGCTTCCCAATGCCAATAACTGCCTCACCCAAAGAGATTTCAGCAAAAGCAGCTATTAGCGACTTCACGGTGGAGACCACTGCCTCTTCACAGACAAGTAATTCGAAGTTCTTGATATGCAAGGTTCTGTGTGATGCCGTTTTGTGCGTTATTGTTGGTTGGGATGTTGACAATGCTTCTGCGCATGAGCTTTGTTATAAAGAAATAAAGTCATGTGTGAGTGAAGCATCCGTCCTGCCGGTGTATTTTTTTTATTGGCTAGATATAAAGAGTTGTTGGCGCGCAAATACGGTCTTCGGCTACTGCTTGGCTCTTGAACAGGCTGTACAGTTACATATATAGCGTTGTGTACTTTTTCGCACAGTTTTGCTGGAGAAACAGTAGAAGAACAGTTAACTCACACACAACGATGTTATGTCAGAGCAGTAGAATAAAAACAAGAACACTACGATTTGCAACGATACTCTCAAAGCAACAATGTGAACAACAATATGTTCTTGTGTTGCGTCTTCTCACTGGTTGCACCGCAGTCAGTTATTGTTGATAACATTACTCCATCTAATCATCTGCTACCATAAAACGTGTTTATCTTCGAATGGCACCATGTCTGTGTCAATAACAGGCTGATTTTACTACCTGTTGGCCGTCATAACCTGCCATTATGCTCCACTTCCTTTTAACTCTAAGTAGAGTATCGTCTCTCAGTATTTCCTCTCCAAATCACACTGTTACCTCTCTTTACGTTGTGGACTATTATTACTGTTTGATTAATCGGTGTACAGTCTGACTGCAACTTGCAGGCCACTACTGGTCGTTATGATTATATATATATATATATATATATATATATATATATATTTATATACGAAAGAAGGGAAACCCATGTGCTTGATTTTTGTTAATCATTACGATATGAAGTCAAAGAAAGCATGGGGACAATTAGCTGTGCATGGTGGAAAATGCGTTGCAGATAATAATGCAGAAAAAGGCAATGAAATTGGACGAAAAGATAACTTGTCGCCGTTGGGAGCCGAACCCACACCCTCCGAATTACGCGTGCGTTGCACTACTAAGTGTGCTACGACGACGGCTGTCAATTCATCCACTAACTTAGGTATTTATGTTTTCCTATATCTATCCCTGGGAGTGTTATCCAACGCCACTCAAAGCCATGGTGGGCGGATGTGGCACATCCTTTTTTGTCCGATGGCGTCACGTCAACGCGAACTTTGGACAGCAGGCGCTTGGCTAAAAAGCCCTCGTATGCTACCTAATGATATCAAGGCTGCCAGATTCGAGACCCTCAATTGCTATGAATATATATATATATATATATATATATATATATATATATATATATATATATATATATATGACACAGTATATTGATACGGTGAATGCCGCTAACCCTTATACCCGAATGTTTGCGCTTGTGTGTTGAAGGTGCAGTTAACCAAAGGAACAACGTTGAATGCACACCACTATATATATATCTGAATTTATTTGCCCATGGCAGAGAGCATCAAAATATCTTTCAAGGGGAGGGTTCAACTTCTGTTTTGTAAACAACGCTAACGGGGGTTCACATCGCGACATGCAAGTACAAACACATATATGTATGCACGTGAAGTTGAATGAGCAAGCCAGGTGATGGTTAAAAAAACAGTCAGAGCCGAACACAGTGTACCTTACGACAGCGTCTCAGGAAAAGTTTCTAGTGCCTTTCGTGGCTCTCTCACATTTCAAGTGATTTTTAGGGCTATTTTTTAAGGTCTTACACACGAGACACAAAACCAACGCTGACAGTTCTCCATTAGAGCCACTCTCTCGTGTCGGCATACGCGGCGCATTACGCGTACTGAGGATATGTCCACTTATGCGAAAGGTTCTTTAAGCTGCTTGCTGGGGGCGTCCAGGACTTGATTGAACCTCGGCGCGAACTTTTCGCACTCTTCCTCGAAAGGCTTGACGACGTGCACAGCAGCCTTCACGTCTGACAGGTGTCACGGTCATCATTCGAGCGACCAAGCCTTTCCAGGGCACTCAAGAGTAAGGGGCACTATGCTCTCTCTGGCGGGATGCTGCATGAACTGCATTTTCAATAAATGGTGAATTATGTTGAACATCCATCTTTATATAAGCGGACGTGTTTGGGTCAGCAACATTTTTTTATAATAAACAAAAGAGTTCGCGATTTAAAAAAAATTGCATTATACATTATAGCGTATACTCGAGCTCGTAGTTTTCAATATTTCTTTGTACGTGTAAACAATTTATACATTGGACAATGTGATATGGAGGAAGGAAGCCTATTTTTTGTTCATTCAGTCCCGAAAAACTACTTCGCGGAATGCGTAGATATAGATGCGCTCTACCAAGATGTCGACCAAATGACAGTTTCCGAACAGCCCAGATGGTGAAAAGCTGTACATTATAGGAAAACCTTGGTTCATAGAAACTGCCATCTAACGACAGCGTCGTGACAATCACGCAATATGTAATAAACATGCACTGACGCTAGCCGAGTTGCAGAACCTTGGAGCATTTTTCTCCGCTCCGAAGTCCTACGTAGTGATCTTCAGGTGATAGTGTTATGGATGCATTAACTACCAGCGTGCCTCGAGTAGTTAAATTCATTCG
Source organism: Dermacentor silvarum (assembly GCF_013339745.2). Lineage (NCBI taxonomy): Eukaryota > Metazoa > Arthropoda > Arachnida > Ixodida > Ixodidae > Dermacentor > Dermacentor silvarum. Next base: position 175,773,716 of record NC_051159.1, on the reverse strand, counting down.
CATGTCGTGTCCTGGTTCAAGGCGGTTCGTATTAAGGTACTTCAAGTTTGAAGTTTGTTATTAAACAAACTTAATTCAGTGTTCAAACTTCAGCGTGCTCGTACATCGAGCTTGATTAGAAAATGCTGTGCCTTTGCAACACTGTCCTCTGCCCAAACGCAGTGCACGATATATCTCTACAGAGATAATAAATTGGAGGCCCCATTTGAAGCAAACTTGGTGTCCGGTGTGTGTGCTCTCGGACTTTTGCAGCCACTTGGGATTACAAAATTGGTCACGAGGCGGCCGAACACCACGACTTCGAAGGAAGTTTCGGTCCCGCATCCCGCGTTGTTTGGGAATTGGTTCTTGAATCGAACGCGTCTCGAGGTTGACACAAGCGAGAGGAGCCCACATCATGTACCCGGTATGTTGTATTTTGGTGGTGTGGCTTAACCACGGTCTGTGGTTCTCTAAAATTAGATTGTACAGGCGACGGAGACGGTTAAGCAATGCATGGAAGTACCATACTTGTCCTCAACATTACGCACGTATAGCTCGATACTTCTAAAAGCGTTGCCAGCGCTGACGGCTCGGACAGAGAGCCGTTTGTAAATAAAGTGGCCTTCATCCTCACTGTCTCGCTCACATTACGATCTGCTGTCTTACATGTTGGAGTATTAGCGTTATTGCGTCTTAGGTCTCGAACTGTTTGCAAGCTGACGCGCTGCTTTTTGAGAACGAATAGGCTGAAATAATTATTCGGAATGGTGTTGGACAATAGTGTTTCAATCCTTTTGAAATTTTCAGAGCAACCACTAAAAAGCACCTTGATCAAGACACGGAAACGTGCTGCGCCAACGTTCCGAAAACGGCTTGGGTTTTTCAGCAGAACTCTCAATCGAAAACGGGAGAAGCTAGAGCTGCTTTGGATATGCCTGCTCAAAGGCATAAGCTATCTTTGTGTATAGGGCAGCTTAACATTGGCTGATCTTTCAAGGCCTGCTTTTAAGTCGTATGTTCAACGGCTTCATGTATTTAGCTCGAACACGTGCAAAACAACCTTCATGTACTGAAAAGCGGTCACCCCCTATCATCTTTGCAGAGAGGCTGTGGCGTAGTGGTTACAAGTGGATGTGAAACTCATCGCCAGCGCAATTCCAGCTGCTTCTATGCATTATTAAACGTCCAAAAAGCGTTTAGAATTTTATTTATTTATTCAAAGCACTCCTAATGCTATTGTGGCAGTACATATATGAATGGTGCATTAGTTGTACACTGTTGCAGATGTTGGTTTTGAACGTCGATTGATTTGCGTTGCTGGTAATGGAGAAGGGGTGGTAATTCCATACGGACAACGCCTACGGCAAGAATAATGAAAGCACGTGGTGGTCTGGCAGCTTGGTATTTTAACTTCAATACGATGATCAACACGGCAATAGATGTCGGGTAGCTTCGCATACGGGCATGCTTGAGGTCAAGGGTAGTATAAAGGGTAATGTGAAAAAAAAAAGCTAGAACAACAGACACGGTGATTTTTCTTAGTTTTTAATTCTGCAAGAAATCAGGCAGATTGGGTGAATATATTGTTGCTGACATAACGGAAGTACAAGAATACACAAGGAAAAAAAAATAGCCACAACGGTGTTGGGTGCTCTCAAGAGGAGAGATAAGCGCTTGTGACGAGGGTCTCATGCTGGCGAGAAGTATTGTACCTTAGATTTAAGAATATTTTGTCAAGATGTTGTTCTTATGAGACTTTACTAAAGAGAAGTGTAGGTGCAAAAAAACCAAGCATTACAATTTCATTGTTATTCCGTAATTAACGTGCCTAACAATAAAAAGGCAGCATGCATTGTTAGTAGTTGTACTGTTGTGCGAGAACAGAACACAACAGGATAATTGGAATCGTAAAAACTAAAGTAGGTGGTTGGTGCCGAGTCCTGTTACTTCAGCACAGCAGCCCAATGCGGCACCAAGTGATCACGGACTATATCCAGTGATCCAGTTGGTAGGCGGGAAAACGGTTAGACACAAACATACATAGATACAAACTAGATACAAACATGGATAGTTACATAGTCCCCATAAAGTGTCTCAGGTACTCTAAGAGTGCTAACGCATTAAAAATGTTCTACTCATTAAATCGCACTTTTGTAAGACTAATGTTGTTGAGCGTTGGCCTAATAGGCTTCGGTGGATCTTCTTGTCTCTGCTACCGTGTATCATCCTTATTCTCGTTCTACATAGACTCCATTAAGTATATAAGACATATTTGTAAAAGTGTTCCACACGCTGTATGAAACATATCTGGAACAAGACTTACAGTCTACTGGAGGAAGACTTCAACCTGGGCTCTCACGAAACTCACGAATCGAATTAGTTTCCTTTGGCCAATTAGAGGCCGATTAATGGGAGTTGTGCATGTGGTAGCTAAGATCCAAAAGAGCATTTTTGGTATCGAGGAGATTGCTGAAGGAGGCTTTCGTCCTACAGTGGAGATAAAATAGGATGATGATAATGAGAAACTACTCGCTCAGGGTAGGAAACTGGGGTCAGTGTGCTTAACCTCCTCGTCTTTCCCTTATCACTTCTCTTAATCTCTCTCTCAAGTTACCCGTACAATGATCGTACCACTTCGAAAGCTTGGAAGATTGTATAAAATGGTATACCGAGAAAAAAAAAACATGATGCAGCAATATTTCACACGACATAAGGAAGAGCTATATGCGGGTGTTCTGCATTCTGTAGGCTGCGTCAGGCAATACCCAGCATCTTCATCTTTTAATGTGCAGCATTATATGGTCAACCTGTCGAAATATTTCATGTCAAGCCAGAAAACCTCTTTTCCAATAAAAGGAGAGAGTGCCCAGTTTTAACCCATTGTGTTACGCCCGGTTGACAGCGGTTGATAGCTGCCACCCGGAGTACAAAAATTGTGGTGAGACATTAAAAGAATGTAAAAGTTTCGCCTGTTCTTCCCATCCGGAGTACAGTGACAAACAACCACAAACAACCCATTGTCCGCGATAATAGGTGCGCCGGCGTAACACATTCCATGAGCTCGTCCGCCTTTCGCAGTTCCCCATACGCTATACGCACAACGGAGGCTTAAATCTAGGCCAGAATTGCGTAAGCCTATACTAAAAGGGGGATTTCAAGCAGTATGGGACACCCTGATAAACACCCGACTAGTGAGGATGGAAGGCTATTAAAGGGGGCCTAAAACGTGAGGATGTGTTAAACCGAGACAAAAAAAAAAAAAAAAAGCTAGTCATACGGCAACAACGCAAACACCGTACACGCACAATATATGTACGAGTATACTACTCTCTCACAACACATGCGCAAACAAATTAAGCGGCACCTCTCTGAACGGGAACTGTCGCAGATATGGTTGCATTGTATGGCGGTCGACGTGGTGTGGAATGTATATGTTCGACAATGTAAATATGTGCATATACTCCTCGCGCATATATAACTAAAAAATGTCGTAGTTTCGCCCGAAAGGCGAAGCATCAATTGCGATAGCAAATTAGTAGAGAGCTATTCGGAGTAGGGATAGTAGTTTTATCGGCTGCATAAACTTGGACACGTACGCTTACTTACTGAATTAACAAGCGTGGTGCGAGCGCGCGCAAGCAAACATGAATAGATCACACTTGATGACCGCAGACAACGACTGTCAAAACGCTGGCAGCGAGCGCAGCCGCCGCAGCGAGCGAAGGTTCGTGCAGTCTATCGCTTCAACGGAAACTGAACGGCCGAATGCACAGCGCATACAAAGGTCAGAGCCGTGAGGAGATAACTTTCAAGACAGCGACAGCCCGCACCGGCGCAAAGTACAAGCGAAGTTGTTGGCAGAGTAGAAGCTGCCCCCCCCCCCCCCCCTCCCTCCCGCGCTGCCTTCTCGCTTGCCTCCTTCTTTCGCATGGGGGATTGAGTGGCCAGTTCCCCTTGCACCCGGTTGCAAGATACGCATTTGGTGCCGCAAAACAGCGTCGCCCCCCCCCCCCCCTCCCTCCCTCCCATACCCCCACGGCCTTTCACGCGACGGAAGTCGCGTTTGCTCTCCACCATGCGTTCACTCTCCATGATAGTGCGCGACCCCCGCGCTCTTTCACTCGCACATACGGCACGCGGCGACGATTTTATCGCCCTCGGACTTTATACGGAACCTCGATCCATGGCGACGGCGATGGTGACGCCGACGGCAGAAATCCGCTTGAAGTGTCCATATAATTGCTATCGCAATTACTAATGGATAGTACGTCAGCACAGCCCCCACCACAAATCATTACAATGCATAACACATTCCACACCACGCCGACTGCCATATAATGCTTAGCATATCTTGAACACTTCCCGTTCAGGGTGGTTCTTCCGCTTGATTTTCTTTCATACACTCGATCACTCTCGATCCAGCACCGGTATTGGCCTGCGGCTTTTAGTAATAAAAAATTAGCGTAGTTTGCACTGAAGGCGCAATCCTAAAGAGACAGCCGAGCTGATGGGCACCTAGCTAGTCCTGGCTTTTGGGCTAGGCTAAGCACTACCAAGTCATTCCCAGCATTCTCCGGAATTTATTGATTGATTATTGATTAGCTATCGATTGGCTATCGATGACTGACTAAGCTTAAGTAGTCCCAACTATGCTTAGCTAGACCTAGCCAAGCTCAGCTTCATTAGTTCCCAGGGGTATGTGCCGTTGCGCTTGAGCCTTTCTGCACTACCGCCAGGATCGGCCCACATTTTTTGTTTACGGGCCACGGACCTTAGGCCGGCTTAAACAGCTCCGCTGTTAAAAGACTGCACCCTCCTATGAAATGGCGTATCTTGAAATAAGTTTTCGAAGTGTCATGTCCGTAACATGGCAGTACAAGGTAAACCGAAATAGCTGAACCGAAAGATTCGGGCCACAGTCACTTTTGCTACATGATCTCAGTTAGTTTTTCGTCATTTAACGTCGTGTAGGCGCAAGTTAACTTTAAGTTTAGGGTTATCAAAAAGAGGACAAGAAAATAGACAACTACCTCGTTTGTAGAGCTTATTTGTGTTGTGTAAAATAAAATAAGAGAGAGAGAAAAAAAAGATGACTTTCTCAAACCACTAATTTGCCGTTCTTAAAGAACGTTAAGAACTCCGTTATTGATTTCAGAAAATGCTGACTGACAACGGTTAGTTTTTGTGTAGATAATAGAATGAATGTAATATCGAAGCTTTAGGTTAGGCGTGATTACTTTACTCCCCATTCTGGTCAAAAGACGGGACATATGGCTTCGCGTTATTTTATTCCTTCATCGAAAAAAAAAGAAGTTTGATTGTTGTCTTAATGAAAGGAAGCCTTAGAAGAAAACGATTGCATGTGCACAAGTGAATTGTTGTTGTGGGAGGACTGAAGAGAAGTTGGAGCTAGACAAGAATTGAGCGGGAGCCTTTCCCTTGAATAATTGAACAGATTTTTTTTTTGCTTGTGGAGAAGCGAGCGACACAAAAGTTGCCAGCGCTTCCAATTTAGTGAAAGTAAATTAAATAAAATAAAATCAAGCTTCATGGGGCAAAAGAAAACTGACATTGCCAACAGCTCTATTTGCAACAGAAGTGCGGGATCTGTTTCCGCGTCTTCTCATTCGCAGAGAGCACTGTACAGTGATATACTATATGCGCTTTCCATCAAATTAGGATAGGGCACTAGTTTATTTTTGTTGCTGTTGAATACAGGAAAGTGCTCTTCGGTAATTGAATTTTCAACTGCTAATTGTGCTTGGGTGGTAGTGTTTCTTTGTCCCAGTGTTTCCGTCTGCGCTCCCAGTATGAATAAAGGTTTCCATTTTGTCAGAACAAGACGCTTTCAATTAGAGCCACACTCTCTCCTAAACCACAGCTGAGCGACCTTTTGCTTAACGTAGCTGTGTTTATTTTGTTGTGAAATTTTGCGCTGGTGCCGCAGACATTTTTGTGAAGCACAGCTTTATAATTTGATATTGCATGTAAAATGAGGAGAAAGAGAGAGGAATGGTGTAGCTAGCTGCAGGCCAGCATAGCCTTACAAGCACTGCGAGCAATTGCGAGCAAAATTTTGAATGAGTTTGAAGTGGTATGGAAGCAGAATTTGCGTAAAACATAGAAAAGACAGGGCGGGTATACAGGATGGGTGCGAGCGTTACAGTTTGTCTGTGATTTTGCGTGCATTGGTAATTAAAACATGAATATATAATGGGAATATAATTGAAACTCAACCTCTACTTGTCTACATCTTCGAAAACAGGCATAAAGTATTACTTTACTTGATTTTTAAAGATTTCTGAATATGCACAGCCAGGATGAGGATACGTTGAGGCAGATACAAGCATGCTGAACTGAGAGACAACGTTTGCAAAATAATCGCATTCGAGACTTGACGTTACAATTTTTTATTGCTTGTCGTCGCTCAATCGATACCCTACTAAACTTATGGCCATGCTCAATATTTACTACAACGCATTTCAGAAAACGTATAAAATACGTTTCCCAGCACTGGAATGCCCAACGCTGCACTACACAAGTTTGCATTGCGTTAGAGCTTGAAGGGACAATTACGTGGTCGTGCGATCATTCTCAATTTGGCCCATCGCGGTACCCCGGTAGCTATATTACGTTGCACTGCTGAGCTCGAGGTCATGGGTTCAATCCGGCCGCATTTAGTTGAGAACGAAATGCAAAAAAAAAAACGAAAAAAAAAACGCTCGTGTACCTACGTAACCGGATTATAGGTCGAGTGGGAATGTAGGTCGACCCCATAAGTTTAGGTGAAAAAAAGAGGAAAGAAAAAAGAAAGCCACGAATGGGCCGAAACGCATTTATTTTTCAAATAGCACCGCGCTCACCCACAATAGTCTCATTCGTCGGAAGTAGCAGCACTGTCCTCGAAAGACAGCTGTTTATCGCTGGCCGCCTCCCACAGTACATCGGAGCAGCTCAAAGACCGCGAGTGCATCCTCTAGCTGCGGATGAACAGCACTACGCCCACGAAATGACGTTCTGCACGCTTTCCTTTCTGCGCTGTCCAATATAGCACGCTTCTTTCCGAAACGCCGAACTGGCGCTGAGCGGCCATGTTGCCGTTGGCTTCAGCAAAGTCAATAATTTTTACCTTAAATGCAACTGAAAACTGCCTCCGGCGAAAAAATAAAATTACCAAATAAATGAGGCGCGACGTTGATCAGAACGGAAATGTCGGAACGGATCGGATGCATGAACACACAAAAGTCACAGAGAGAAGAAAATAAAATGCCTGTGTAACTGTAACCACGAGGTGCCAGACCACGACTCACATTCGGCTAAAGACCGCTGTATAGCACGAGAGGCGACTTGAGCTTGCTTTTTTTTTAATATCTCGACATATATTCCGGTTTATACGGGTAGATTTGGGCGCGCGTTAAAGACCCGCAGGTGGTCAAAATTAATCCGGAAATTTGCGGAATGCCTCTGATTGAAATTGTAGTTTTGGCATGTAATTCATCAAAATTTATTTTTTATTTAGTCATTCTCGATGTATTGTAACTGAGAGTACAGAGGGCAATATGGTTACACGCAAGCAATCACACACGTACCCCCACCCGCACCAAACACACGCACGCATACGCACACGCAATCAAGACCTTTAAGCATCTCGCACCGACAGCGACCTCGAATTTTTCATGGCTTGTGCGACGTCAATAAGTGCGGGACCTCCGCTGTTTCGTCCGCTCCAAAAGTATTCTTAAACCCCATGCACGCCTTTCCAGGCTAACATTGCTCGGCCCGCTTTGTCACCAAACGGCACAGCAAGGGCGTCGCCGTTGGATTGTATCCCCAATTCTTTCACTTGCTCGATAAAATAGCACAAACGAGCGAATACCTGCAGAAACTATTTCATGCTGACCGCTGAGATGCACATGCGACAACGAAGCCATGCGTATACCACCGCACCATGCCGTGCACGTTCACCACGCTACAACCACGCAGAACGCACTTCATTTCACTGCTGCACGATTGAAATGCGTTGTAAACAATTCAAGTACTAATTTTTTTACTGCACCGAATGCGCTCAAATTTTATAACCTTGCTTTGAGACATGTTTGATTTAACGTTCAATGCATAATTCAAGGTCGAAATATTATAGTATAATAGAATCTTAAAAACATGACTGAGTACGTAACTGCAACGTATATGGAAAGCTTCACCCTGAGATTGCACGAGAAGGTCAAAACGCAGAATGTAGCTTTCTAAATGTGCAACGACACACGTGGCGTTAACGACGATCCGAAGGGAACGTACAGAATTTCGCCGTTCTCGGCGTCTTTCTGCGCGCAGAAATCAAGAGGAAATCGTGGATGCGGATCTAGAAGAGAGCTCACCGGGCGTCTTTGCATGAAATTTATGTAAGTGGGTCCCGTATGTAAATAAGGCGCTTTCACGCCGCGTCATATCTTAGAGGGCTTTCGGTCAGAGCCCTCACCTGTATGCTGATTCAGAATCTAATGTGACACTCGTATCAATATTTTTTTTACATTCAAATATGAATGTCATCTTTACCCGTCAGCAGTTTTTTTTTCTCCTTATCGTAAACAGCGCTTCTAGTTGAGTAGTGTGACGCTGCCTTGTTGGCCATTTCTAAAAGTTCAGCGCTACGCTTAATTCAAAGTGCCCTGCATGTGAACTACTCTTCGGCCGATTCTCGAGTGACCGTGTATAGTCCTCCTATGCATCCAACCCCGTGCCCGCAGTGTTCCTTCTGTACTTCTTGATATTCGTTCCTTTTCCTTACCCTCAGTGTAGGGTGGCAAACCTTCCTGCCTTTCCTCTCATTGCTGATTTATTTATACGCATAACGTGTTTCCTTCGGTTGTCAGACTTCCATGTGTAGTTCCCTATATTAACGCGATTAGCATTCTTTGGCTACTTCACGCAGCTTTTGCTGCGCGACCATTTGGGTTTCTAAACATCTTCCCCGACCTCCTGAAAAAAAAAAGTAAAAGAAGAAAGCTTGAAGTTTTCTTTTATGCTGGGTGGAACTGAAGCCACGTCACACGGGTTTCTCAAGCACAGCAGTTCGACGCTTGAGCTGCGCCACGAATGCACTCGGTGTGCGCTGCTCTGGAATGGACCTCGTTCACGCCAAATTGGGTCACTGCGTACGTGCCACTGGGTAGGCGGCCAGCGAGGAAACATTTCTCGGCGTTCGCACGCACCGGCGCGCCATGCATTTCGGAGGCCACGCGCGGGCTTCCCGGCGCCGCCACTAGGTGGGGCAACGTGCCCGCGGGGAAGAGCGAGAGAGAGGAGCCAGGATGCGTTACAGGGTCCGTGCACACTGGCGCGCCACTGGTGAAGGAGTTCGCGCAGACTTCGTGGCGGCATCGCTTGATGACGCAGCGTGTTCCTGGGCGAGAGAGGAGTCCCGCTGCTACGGTGGCTAGATGGGTAGGTGTGCCGACCGAGCTTAGTGCACCACTTCTCCGCATAATGACGCAGAAGTGGCGCTGCGGACAG